>NC_081411.1:527984337-528139337 GCF_030272615.1 Cryptomeria japonica
GCATTGGACTGTCGTGTTCATCAACTAATGACAAAAACACCGAAGGCAATGTCACAACTCAACAAGGAAAAGTTACCTTACAAGGTGTTCCATCCAAAACAACAACTTCATCATCTAGAAAAAATGAGTATGACCTTGTAGACCAGTTAGGGAAGACACCCGCCCTTATCTCCATCCTTGAGATTTTGCACATTTCCCCTTCACATAAGGCTATTCTAGACAAAATATTAAGAGAGACATTCATTCCCACTGATCTAAACGTGGACTAGTTTCAAGCCATGATGGTGTACCTTTCCACTCTGCATTTCTTTATGTTCACAAAAGTCAATGATGCATCTCAATGTCAACCACACAATGCACCACTCCATATTGAATCTTTTCTCCATAAAAATCACATCAAATGAGTGTTGATAGATGGAGGAGAAAGTTTCAACATCTTTATATTGAAAACTACCTTATAATTGGGATACTCTGAACAAGTTGTCGATTCAAGAAATAAGATCACTATAAAGGTATATGATGACAAAGAACGCTCATCTAAAGGAAAAATCACCCTACCTTTAAGCATTGTGCCAGTAACAAAGGATGTGGTTTTCCAAGTCCTTGATCTTGATCTCACATACAACATACTTTTGGGATGCCCTTGGATACAAGAAATGAGAGCAGTACCACCAACATATCACCAATGTATTAAGTTCCTGCACAATAGAGTTGAAGTGATAGTTAAGGGTGATCTAAACCCATTCATATATTGTGACAACCTACGACCAAGACTTGAAATAATAGTTCCAATCAATCGAGAGGCTATCCTATCTTTGGCATACATTGATCCAGAATCATTGAAATCCTCCACTTCAAAGAAAGTAGAGATTAAAGGAAAATTCAAGGTTAAAGACATGGGATGTGGTGAGTATATCTTTCATGTTGATCAACTCCCACTATCTCCTAAGACATTTGGTCAACAAGATCAGGGCACTATGGATAACGATGTCATAGAGGAAGATATCAACTATGAGAATGGTGAACACAAGCCCAAGTTACAAATTATGGACTATCAAGGAACAAATCTTGGTGTACATGAGCAAGGAACACTAGAGTTCTTACAACCTACAAAGAAATTGCAATGTCAAGGAATTGGGTATGAACCACCTAGTGTTGTGGCTACTAGGTTTTGAATGAAAATCTCCTATAGTGGTGCAAGCAACTCTTGATATCAATAGTCCTAAAAGTGGTTCCAACAAAGAATCTATTGAATATATCACTAGCCAGCCCTTTTGAGATCTCGTGTATCCTTACCATTTCATCCACTCATTCCATTTCCACTCTTCTCCTAGACTTGGATCAACAAGAATCACATAAGCCCTTACTCATTGGGGATAAAATATCAAGCTTTGAAAAGAGAAATCTAAAAGTAAAAAATAAAGAGAATTCCTTCAGTCCAAATCAAAATCAAAAGCTATTGGACTCTACAAAAATCAAAGTCAAGGATAAAAATCCTATGAAGAAAAAAGAACAAGAGTTGGTCTCCCATAATATCAAATTAGTTGGGGGCATAAATTTCAAAAGTTATAAGTCAAAAGGCATACTTGTTGATCCTAAGTCTCCATTTAGTCATCCTAATTTCACTTCTTCTCACATTTTTAAGCCTTCACCTCACAAGCATTCATTCAATACACCCATCTCCCGTGACAATATATCACATCAATGGACCTTTAATGTAACTTCTTTGAGGATATTTGTTATTAGGGATGCCCCAAATTCTTTAGGTGACACACATATGGGCCAATTTAGTTCACACATTAGTAATTCTATCTTAGTTCCTTCATCAAGGAAGATAATAAATGGAGCTACAAATCATTCAATCAAGGAACAAGTCTCCTTGCACGATCTTATCAGTGATGAAGACTACAGGGTCTCCCGCTTGAAAGATTTGGAATTGTTAGATGAGCATCGACAAACTGCATTTAATAATCTCAAAGCATATCAACAATGTGTGAGTCGTAGCTACAATCACAAAGCAAATCTTCGCACATTTGAGATGGGTGACTTGGTCATAAGAGAAAATCCTAAAAATCAACAAGATAGAGAGAAAAAGGGAAAGTTTGAATCAAATTGGCTTGGGCCTTATGTCATCACAACGGTCTATGGATTAGGTGCATATTAGTTATCTATACCAGGGGGAGAACCATTAGATGATCTCATCAACAACATGCACCTTTGCAGGTTTTGTTTTCATGCCTGAATGTCATATGTATTAAGCTAATTAAAAAATAAGAACGAATCACCAATTCTCAACTAATTAACAAACATCAAACATAATCAATGAAAATTAATACAAAATAAGAAATGAATTCAAATAAAGACTCCCTCATCTCGCATCTTTGCTTCCATTGTGCTTCTCCGAATTGTGCTTGTCGGTGGCTCTCAGGTGTTGCATTGAAATTCCTGCATAAGATAGACAATTGTTTGAAGAATGTGATTCTAGATTCTATGATTCTAGATTGAATTGAGAAAAGAGGTTGAATTTATAGATTTTCAACACAAAGGAGGGGTGAGGATTTGAACTCAAGTGATGATTGATAGTCAACTAAAATTGATTGATCAGTGAACTCAATAGATTGATCTATTAACTCATTTGATTGGGGAGTCAACTAAATAGATTGGCTAGTTGACTGAGTTGATGAATCAGATGACTGGATTGATTGAGAGATAACTGGTTAGTTAGAAAAAGGTGATTGAAGGAGATTGAAGAGTTAACTGAGTTAACTGATTGGTTAACTAATTTGATCAACCAGTTATGATTTTCAACATGTGTTGTAGGAGATTGACTTGAAATTCAATTTCATTTTGATTTGCATTTGAATTTGGGTTTTCGAATGCTAAAATGCACATGAGATTAACTGAAATTCACATTTAGTGAAATATTAATTTGATGAAATGAAATTAATTGGAAGTAGGTGAAATTCGAATTTGGGAAAAGATGAAATGAAATTAGATGAAATTAATTGAAATTAGAATTTCGGGAATGGGATGACTAATTAATTAATTAAAATAATTTAAATGAAATAATTTAAACATTAAAAATGATCTTAATTAAATAATACAGATTATTTAACTAAAGAATAAATCGTAGTTAATTAAATAATTAATATTTAAATAATATTTGAGATGGGGGGTTAAATGATTAATTTCTTAAGGAATAAAAATTGAATAATTAATAAGATGAAGAATTATGGTTGAGTCAGTTTAGAAAAATAATTAACCTAATTAAATAATTAAAGAATTACTTAATTAATTAGGATGAATAATTAGTGTGTGATTAATGAGACATTTTTAGGTGTCTACAGGTTTTATACATAGCTTTTCAGAGTATCTTAATAAAAAATACAAAAAAATAAAAAAATATCAAAAATACAAAAAAATCAAATAAAATATCAAAAATACAAAAAAAATAAAAAATAAAAGGAAATCATCACTTCGGTGAAAACCTGGCAAACAAGCGCCTTGTGACACAAACAAAATTAAAGAGAATAAATTCATCCAATAGTGAAAACCACTTTGATGACACCTTGGGCAAGTACCATGGTGAAAACTAGGTTGCTGGAGCCATGTGTAGAGACTTTTGCTCCTCCCTCCTTCAGGATTCAATTTCACCTTTTCACTTTGCACACACTCACAACCTTTCATTCCATAATAAAATTTTCCCATTCCCATAAGGGCTTGTTATTGATCTACCTAGGATTGGTTCGCCATCCATAATAAGCCTCCTTTCCATCCTCTTCCTTTCACCCATAATAAATTAGGTCCTATCTATAACTGGGGCCAGATCCTAAAACCTAGTGATGAGACTCGAACCTTGGCATTGCATGTTTTGAGGAGCATGGTCTTTCTCATTCATTCCTTCTTTTCGCACACAATCCATAATAAAAGATCACTTGCATCACCAATCTGCAATAAAGTATCAGTTCATGGAATAAGTCAGTTTCAGAAGAGCAAACTTTGCATCGGTTTATCTTATCTTCTTTGAGCTAACACGACAAGCTGCATTGTCTCAAAGAGGGGCAAAATATAGACACCTAAAATTGTCCTAGCCTAATTAAATAAATATTTATTTATTTAGTTATTTTATCCTAAGCCATCTATTAGTTAAGTAGATTTTTATTTATTTGATTAATTCACTAAGCCTTTTCTAGCCTTTCCTTATTTAAATAATTTTTTTTATTAATTTAAATTATCCTTTCCCTAAATTAAATAAATATTTTATATATTTAATTGGTCCCACTTCCTCTATTAATTAAATTAATTTTTATTTATTTAATTAATTCATTAACTTTTTCCCTCCATGACACTTGTCATTTATATCTTGATTTTATCCTAACCACCTTTCTAGTATTTTAACTACTTTTCCTTACCTACCCTTTAATCCTACCCGACCATTTATCCTTTCACATCTTAATCCCATCCCTTCATTTTCTAAGGTGTTCTCTATATAAGAGGATTCCTTCATCCTTTCATAACCCTAATCCAACAACCTAACTAATCAACGATCAATCAATTTTCATGCAATCAATCGACTTCACAACCACAATTCGTTCTTTGTTGAGCTCTTGTGCACAATACAAAATATGAGAGCAATCATATCAATCAAGATCAATGAAGATAGGAAACAATGGAGATCAAACCCTACCAAGCATGTGAATGGTATAATCTTTCTATTTTGTTGTGATCTGCATGTTTTAGGTTCTTCATTGGTGTATAGTGGATTCTTGATTGTAGAACTAGGGTTTATGTGGTTGGATATTTGTTGGTTTTATAATAGGTTTAATCATTCCATTTTCACCATATACACCATCAAAATTATGGAAATAGCTATGCCAGAAATATAAAGGGCACATCTCCCAATGTATTTTTTTATACATATATTTTTGACAAAATATACTGAATAATTGTTCCCAAAATCATTAAAAGTTGCACTAAATGCATTATGCTGCCCCAAAAATCATCAAAGACGCATTCCATGTGCAAACAATGAGGTAGCATTAAAATTTTAGTACCATTGGTATGTATTTCCACCATATTTATGCCTTCACAACATTTTCATCAAAAATATTAGACCATTGATAGAGGAAAAAGAAGTTGGTAGAGGTCAAACTTTTTTCGCATTGAACGCCCTTTTCCTTTCTCCTCATACCATTCATCATTTATCCATCATAGGTTGATCATTTAACTTTACCCCCACCTTGATCGCATGCCTTCCATCGACATGCGAGAACCATCAACCTGTCTGTGTACCTCTCTATTATGCCTTCTCGACAATAACAAATAAACATTGCAGATTGCAAGTCATACTCTATCAACATTTCACCAATCAGTAAGATCCTTAATTACACATCTCCTTTATGTGTTCCTTTACCTTTGAGGGGTTCCTACTCCACTAGGAACCTATCAATACTTATCTAATGTTTGGTTTTTTCAATATGGATGATTGACTGAGAAAAACATGTGAAAACACTACATTCATAGGCACAATAGAAGACATTGTGATCCATGCAAGAACTTCTCATATTGATTATTAATGGAGGATCTCATGCTATGTAGGAACACACAAAGAAGGGAAATGGAGTGAAAAGGACAACACAAAATTGAGTTCCAATAAATCATATAATGCACAACAAAAAAATAAATTTACATTTTGGACATTTTGAAAAAAAAAGTTATAAAATCTAATCTATTCGCTCAAATTTGAATCCAAAAATTAAATTCTTGTACTACCTTTTAAGGGTGAGTGTGGTATACAAAACTCAAAGGAATGTGAGAGAGAGAGGGAGAGAGAGAGAGAGAGAGAGAGAGAGAGAGAGAGAGAGAGAGAGAGAGAGAGAGAGAGAGAGAGAGAGAGAGAGAGAGAGAGAGAGAGAGAGAGAGAGAGAGAGAGAGTACCTCTTATTTTGGTTTCACAAAAAAATTGAATTTATACAATATTGCCCAAAACATGACTATGAAATGACTCACACAATGGAAGAACCTCTTAGTCTTCTCCATCTAATGAAATCTCAAAGCTCACTCATTAAAGACACACCCAATTCATAAATTTTAATATTTTTAAAAGAGGGCATTTGGGAACAATAGTTCCCAAATGCAATACTGAAATAATAAACCCCATTACTTTTCCTATTTTTCACCCTTTCTATTTTATTTTATACTTTCATATTCCAACAAAATTGTTTTAATTTAATTCTATTTATACCCAATTAAAATATAATTTTCTAGAGAAATTAACTTAATGATATTTCCCTTTTTCCAAACTCACAAAATCATTTAACCAATCAATATGCACTGAAAATTTCATTAAACATGTTCATGTTATCAAATATAGGAATTCAATCATTAAATTAAAACATGCAATTATGAGTAACCCACAACACAAATGAACTCCAAAATCTCCTCTGTTTTGAATCCAAGTTTACATAGGGTCATACATGACATACCCGATACTCGATTTGAGTACAATAGGTGAACAAGGCCCCATGCAATATCTATCAAATAACCACCATTAGGGAATAAATCAGACCTACCAATTTAGGTGAAGAAATATCTTGTACCTACATCCTCATAAAACACATCAACTTTATCTTCTCAATATATAATAGTCGAAGTAATATATACACACCTAATGAGGTACAATATCAAATACATCATATAAGCATAAAAATGCGATCATCAATAAATCATCTAACATCTCACAATACAATGATGAATATTGTCATCTCAGAGAAATGAAAAGGTGGGGATTATAGATTGAGAGGCTTGAGATGATGAGGAAATAAAAAGTTCTCAATATTTGTGGGAGATTAATGGTTGAAAATTTCCTTGAGAGGATTAGATGGATAGGATTAAAAGGGTACCTTAGAGTCATTTGAAAATATTTGACCAAAGTGATATGTACCAAGATCCATACCTCATTTACAAAGACCCATGACTAAGTATCTTTTGGAGGATGCACAAGGTTTGAATGGGTTGATAAAGGTTTAGGAATGTGGAAGTGGGTGATTAGTGGATTACTTTGTTTTAACCAACTTAATAAAAAGTGGATAAAATGGAGAATCAAATATTTATTTAAATTTTGTGATGAGGACCAGAGACAAATAAATAAATATTTGTATTTATTTATCTAAGGTTGGACGATGGAAAATGGAAGATAAAGGACTAATGCTAGAAATAAAGGCAGGTGAATAGTGGATGAATAATGATTTTATTACTAAAATAGTAGAGTATTTTTTAAATAATGGTAGAATTAAAATTAGATAATTAATAAAATAAGTAGGGATTTATTCAATCAATTATAAAAGAAATGGTTTTGCGATGTCTTGATTGTATTTGAAATGGTGATTATCTAACCTTAGATGTCTACATGTACAAAATAATTCAATCCTTTGTCCACATAAGAGATGTCATGGGTTCTACTCATTAGATCCTCCATTGTACATAGTATTTTATTATAAGCTATCAACTTGAATTATTTCCCATAAATTGAAATAATAATATAAGAGGAATCCATCTGGATGCTTTCTCTAATAGTAGAAAACCAACCTCATGAAAATAGCATCCCAAATATTAGTTTGTCAATTTACCACTATAATATCACTGGCATATTTGTTTCTAAGGAAAGTAGAAAGTCCAATTTTAACTTCATTTATCACCCCAATGACTAGTATTTCTCTAAAATTCATAAGATAACACTTACATAAGGCTCTTAAATCTTTAATAGAATATTATTTGTGATA
Source organism: Cryptomeria japonica (assembly GCF_030272615.1). NCBI lineage: Eukaryota > Viridiplantae > Streptophyta > Pinopsida > Cupressales > Cupressaceae > Cryptomeria > Cryptomeria japonica. Next base: position 527,992,119 of record NC_081411.1, read on the forward strand.
TCCATTGGCACAATACTAATTAGAGACCCAAAGTCAATCATACAATTATGGACCATCCATTCATTGATCAATAATGACACATAAAAGGGATTGATCTTAGAATGATTATTTACCATAGTAGTCCTAAAGTAAACTTCCATTTTACAAACTCCATTAGGTTCTAGAGGTAGGGCTACTATTGGATAATAATTTATATTTAAATAATTGGGTTATGCTTTGGCTTATAAACATGAGTGATGACATCTCCAAGAAATGACAAAGCTCTATGGTCATGCTTTAAAATCCTTAGTACCATTGCCAATTTTTTTTTAATCTTAATCTAGCTAAGTGTTTGAGTTAGGCCAAATGTAATATACTTCAATAATAGGGTATCCAAAGCGATGTTAATTAAATTGGCATCAAGAATGTGAATAGGGGTACCTAATAATAGTAATTTTATGGTCAACTCAAGGTTGGGGAGATTATTAGGCTCATTTCATTCAGGCTTTTCTTCTCTCTTTCCTTAGGTAGGTATCCACATTTATCCTTTGATGAAATCACTTTAAGATTAGCTAGGAAACCATGGTTATCAAATGAGGGAGGCCTTTTATATGTTTCACAAGTTTCAAAAATATGCGACTTCTTGTTTTTAGATATACCAACTGTATGCCGGAAATAAGGTATCAACCTGCAAGAGGAGAAAACAATTCAAACACACACATAAAACATTGCATTAGAGGTTAGAAATCCAAACAAAGAAAGTTAAATGAATCCAAACTCTTTAAAATCGTTCCATGTTCCCCTATCTCCAAGGATCTTCAAGATTCAAGGTGGCTCTCAGCTTGGAAGAGCATTTGATTCTTTGAGATGAAAACCTAAAGAACGAGATTTAAATGATTCTAAGATCTAAATGGAATGCAAACAAGATCCTAGTGATGATTTAGATATGAAACTAGATGATGATAGGATGCAAGATATTGATATGAAGCTTAAACTAGTATGAAAATGATACTAAGATGAAGCTAACATGATATGAGATTAACATGATATATCTAAGATTATAATGCTATCAAAATGATCTAAAATTCTATTCTATCAAAGAGAGATAATATGCTTAATGTTATGAGACTATAAGTTTGATGCACAAAGACTTGATTGTTTTGAAGAAGGAATGAACTCTATTTATAGGGAAAATAGGGCAATGGAGGGTCAAGATTGGATAATCTTATCAAGGGCCAGGATTGAAAGTTAATCAATCCATGTTTACAATTCTCACCAATGAAATGGTGACAATTTTCAACAAAAGACTGCTTGAGAGGAGATGTAAGAAGCATTAAATGCTTGAGAAGACATGAAGGTTACCTTAGGAGGTAAGGGTTAAGGCTAGGTTAAGATTACCCATTGGATAAATATTTTACCCAAAGGGTAAACTTTTGTGTAGTGGTTAAAGGGATAACCAAGGGTAAATCCATGAGTGCTTGATGAGACCCCTGGGTTAGATGAAGGTTGAGTTAGGCAAAAAGTCTCTAACCATGCCAAAAGGGTGAGTTAACATTAATGGTTTGGAAGACTTTGGAGACAAATTTGTAAGAGTCCTTCCAAATTTGGGGGAACTCAACAAGTTAGCTTGTTGAAGACATAAAGGCTTTAATCCTTTTGGAAGACTTTCCTCCAAATTTGAGAAGTGACATCCTCAAATTTAGGGAAAATGAATGATTGAAGGGTTTAGGCTAATTGATTAGGATTAGATGGGTTCTAGAAGAATTTAGAAAGGGGGTTTAGGAGGCAAGTGGGAGATGTAGGATTTTTCAAGTGGGTGGGGAAAATATAATTTTAATAAAATAAAATTAATTTATTTCAGTTGTGGTTGCAACTTGTATTTGTAGGATTTTGCAAGTGGGGGGATTTAATTAAATGTAAATTTAATTAAATGGGCTAGAAGGGGGATTTAAATAAATGGCTTAGATAGAAGAAGGGTATATTAATTAAATCATAATTTAATTAATAGGCGATTAAAAGAATAGGGATATTAATTAAATCTTAATTTAATTAATTGGAAGAATTAAGAATAATTAAATGAATAAAATTCATTTAATTCATTGTGCAACTTTTAGGTGTCTACACTAACTACAAGTCCTTGTTGGACTATAATCAGTTTCTTTTGATTTTCTCTCCTCTCTACAAAGATTTCACCAACCTTGTCTTTTCCCTCTTGACTTGATCTCCAACATTTATTTCATGGATTGTAGTCACTTTTCACTTGAGTAACTATTACAATAGTAAGAGATCTAATCTCTTTCATTAGTGGCTCTCCCCCACATGTTCTTCTTTGAATAAAATCATGCTTCAACTGTAAAAGTTTAATAGTATTGACATAATGATATTGTTATCCATTATAAGAGATTTTTTTTTGATGATATCATGTTTCCATTATTCTTAAGTAGATGACATCATATTTAATTTCCCCTTCCATCAGAGCTAGAGTAATAGCACAAAGAGTAAGATTGTGGGGGATCCCACATGCTTCACATCAAATATCTTTATTAAAAACATCCAAATTTATACCACTTAAATGATCAAGTATATCCCTCATGATATTTTTGGTGCAACCTCTTATAACCCATTCTATTGATTTCATTGACAAGTTTAGCATTTATCCACTTAGTGTTGTAAGGTATTTTAGACTAATTCATATGAATTTTCCATCTTTGGGATTTTTTTTCTTAGAAAGGATACCATTCTCTTTTTTTCCGTTTTATAGCTTAATCCTTCAAATAATGCATAAATTTATCTAGATTATGCTTTGATTATGATTATTTTCATTGAGAGTGTCTATTATGTAGGGGTAATCTAATCTCCTTTCTATTAGGAAATTTACCTAAATCTCTTTTGTTTCTTTAAATATTTTTGAATATTGTATATGTTGTTGGTTCCGAAATCAAAAGATTCCAAGTCCTAGAGAAACTGCCACTAACTCATCAATAGACTCGGAATAGGATTCGGCCAATGAATGAGATTCCGTCACAAGACTAAGATCTCCTGCACTTTTGGCTCTGCAAGACCAAGGCGGGTCAACCTATGTAATGTATAAACAACTTCTAGCTTCTTACACTCTTGACATTACAAATTTGAAGCAGTCACCGAAGAGGAGGGACTTTGAAGAGATCAATCCAGACCAGTCAACAAGAGTAAACACAATGAAAACACAAAGATATGATGGAGGCAATGTAGAAAAGATTGTTTTATTGCATGAAATTTGATTACATCCAACCGGTACCAATCGGGTTACAACATACCATTTCACAGGCCTGGTAGAATAGGTCACAACCAAGACCTCAAATCTTATGATCTATCTTCTACGCCAAGTATAACTATCTGATTCTCTGATTGATTGCATTCTAGTGCGTAATTACAAATATAAATATCGATCCAAAGGATCCAGTCAACCCAAAAGGGATCAAAACCCGAAGAACAAGACCTAATGTGCAAAATAAACAAGGTCGACCTCTGCCAAGAAATTCCTCTAGAAAATCCAAAGGATGAAACATAGATCGCAAGAAAAGGTCGGACACATGCCAAGGAACATCGAAATCAATGCCCAAGGCTCTGCAAGTTTCAGAATAGGTTTTGGTAGATCACCAAAATAGGTCCAGGCAATTGTTAACAAAGGAACAACTGGTAACAAGAAACTATCATGGAAACTGGTAGCGATATCTTACCGAAAAATGATCCAAATGCAATGCGGTCTAGAAGCAATAAAGATGATCAAGTCTTCAAGTAGAATCCAACTCCACAGGATCTGGTAAGCCAAAACCGGGACACATAGAAAGGAAAATTGAAATTGCAAACATAAAACAAAATAGAAAGGAAAATGTTTTTGGTTGATGCAAGATTCCTATGAACCGGGGATTCTCCTGCATCAGACATCCAGGGTTATTGAAAAAAGTGAGCCTCTCACTTTTTCGAGGTTAGAGGAAAACCAAGGTGGTCTGCCTCTGCCTGAGAAATCCAAGATGAATCTTCAACTGGTCTGTCCTTCCACTTCACAAGATATTCCTTATATTGACTGCTCTAGGTACTACGCCCAATCCTACTATCCAAAATCTCTTCAATCTGATCCGGGGGCAATTGTTTCTCCAAGTTTGCAACACTGTCCTCACTGAATTTTGATTCATGGTACTCATGAAGATCTACAATGTTGAATATAGGTGAAATACTTAGACTATCCGGTAACTCCACTTCATATGCATTTCTAGAATTGAACTTCCTCAAAATCCTGCAAGTTCCAAACTTCTTCATCTACAACTAGTTATAAGTTCCAACTGAGAATATCTCTTTTCTCAGATATACCATCACTTCATCACCAACTTCAAATTCCTTATGTCTCCTCTTATCATCTGCCTTCTCCTTATACTTGTTGTTCATGTCTTCCAAATGTTGCTTAACCTGAATATGCAATACTGCCATGTGATCTACAAAGTCTGCTGCTTCTGAACTCCTCCGGTCTTCACTGCTAATGTCTCTCAATTCTGATATCCCTCCAGGATGCACTCTGGTAAATATCTCAAAAGGTATTATTTTGGTACTTCTATTCACTGAATTGTTGTAGGCAAACTCTTCTTGTGCAAGGATTGAATCCCAACTTCCAATTTTATCTCCCACTAAACATCTCAACAAATTTTCCAAACTCTGGTTAACAAATTTTGTCTGTCCATCAGTTTGTGGATGAAAATTAGAACTGAACTTCAAACCTGTCTTCATCTTCTTCCAAATTGTTCTCCAAAAATATCCAACAAACTTAGTATCTCTGTCTGAAACTATGCTCTTAGGTAATCCATGCAATCTCACCACTTCCTTGAAAAATAGGTCTGCTACATGCAATGCATCTGATTTCTTCTTACAAGGTATGAAATGAGCCATCTTTGAGAATCTATCCACTACCACAAATATAGAATCATTCCCTCTCAGTGTCTTAGGCAATGCAAGTACAAAATCCTCGCTTATATCCTCCCAAGGTCTTACCGGTACTTTCAAAGGTTTATACAATCCCACATTTTGACTACTACCTTTTTCAACTTGACAAAATCTACAACTTTGCACATATCTCTTAACATAATTATGAATATGGGGCCAAAAGTACTGCTCACTCACCAATGCTACTATTTTGTGAATGCAGTAATCTCTAGCTAATCCTCCATTGCATTTCTCCTTTATCAGATTTTCTCTCATAGAACTCTTAGGCATGCACAACTTAACTCCTCTGAATAACATCCCATCTCGAGTGAAATAATCCAACCATTTGCTTATGTCTACCATAACCGGTTCTCTATATGATTTCCATGGTTCTACAAAATCTGGGTCTTCATCATACAAGGTATTCAAATCTTCAAATCCTAATACTATCACTCTCATCTCTATCATCAAATTACTTCTCCTACTCAATGCATCAACAACTTTGTTAGATTTCCCACTTCTATGCTTCAACACAAAGGTGTAACTCTGCAAGAATTCTACCCATCTCATATGTCTTCGATTCAACTTACTCTGACTGTTCAAATAGTGCAAAGCTTGATGATCCAAGTATACAACACAAACTCCTTAGACAACAAGTAATGTCTCCACTTCTTCAAGGCTTCAACTATGGCATAAAACTCTTGATCATACACTAAATATCTCCTTCGAGCATCATTCAATTTCTTACTGAAATAGGCTACTTCTCTTCCTTCTTGACACAAGACTATTCCTATTGCTGTTGCACTTGCATCACAATCCACTTAAAATACTTTATTGAAATCTGGTAAAGCTAACACAGGCTGCTCAGTCACTTTTTGCTTGAACAGTTCAAAACTTTTGTTTGCTCCAGTGGTCCACTTGAATTACTTCCAATCTCCTCTCATGGTCTCAGTCATGGGGTTACAAACTGAACTCAAATTTTTGATAAACTTCTGGTAAAAACTAGCCAATCCATGAAATGATCTTACCTCTCCAATGCTTTCCGAACCTCTCCAATGCTTTCCGATGTAGGCCATTCAATAATTTCTTTTACTTTCTCAGGGTCCATCTTCAAACCATCCTCATATATCCCAAATCCCAAATAGACTAACTCATCCTTCATGAAAGTACACTTCTTGATATTGATCAACAACTTCTCTTCTCTCAATGTCTACAAAACTTGTCTTAACTGCAACAAATACTCCTCTCTCGTCTTACTGAAAAATCAGAATGTCATCCAAATACACAATAACAAACTTACCCAATAATATATTCAATACCTCATTCATCAACCTCATGAAAGTACTAGGGGCATTAGTCAATCCAAAAGGCATCACCAACCATTCATACAGTCCTTCATTTATCTTAAATGTTGTCTTCCACTCATCACCTTCTCTAGTCCTGATCTGATGATATCCACTCTTCAAATCTATCTTTGTAAAGTATTTTGCTCCACTCAAACAATCCATTATGTCATCCATCCTAGGCAAAGGAAACTGGTATTTCATTGTGATCTTGTTTATTGCTCTTGAATCGGTATACATTCTCCATTCTCCATTTTCTTGGGTGCTAATACTACTGGTACTACACAGGGGCTTAGACTCTCCTTGATGAAACCTTTCTTCAACAACTCCTGCACTTGTCTATTCAGTTCTTCATTCTCTACCGGTGTCAACCGGTGTGCAACTTTGTTAGGAAAAATAGCTTCGGGAACCAAGTCCATGCAATGACTAATACTTCTCACAGGTGGCAATCCATCAAGTATATTATTTGAAATGATGTCCTCATATTCTGTCAGCAAATCTTTTATCTCTTCAGGGTGTTCTCCTTTCGGTTCTGGTCTCTTATTCTTCTTAGGAATTAAGGCAAAACATACATTCTCATGTCTCAGTCCATCTAGGAATTTCCTTCCATCTAACAAACAGATTCTAGCATTCGTACAGACTTCATTTTTCAAAGGTTCCTCCAAAGGTAACAAGGTTTTCTTCATCCCATTGGCCACAATAGTGTATGTATTCTTCCTCCCATAATGTACTGCATGTCTTTCAAACTGCCAATGTCTACCCAACAAAAGATGACAAATATCTATAGGCATAATATCACACAAGACTTCATCATGATAAATCCCAATTTTTAATTTTACCAAACATTGTTCACTTACTAAAAACTTATGTTCATCCTGAATCCATTCTATCTGATTAGGCTTAGGGTGTTTCAATCTCTCCAATTTCAACTTATTCACCATCTCTTCGGAAACAAGATTATCTGAACTACCACTGTTAATAACAACTTTGCAACACTTACCAAAAACCTTACACCTGGTCTTGAATGGATTCTTCCTCTGCAAGGGCTCTTCGTCTCCTCCGGTATGACACAAAGCTCTCCTCATCATCAACAGTTCTCCATCTTCTGGTTTATTGTCTGATCTGGTGGGGGTTTCTTCCACCATTGCTACTCTTCTGGTATTTTTTATCTTCTTACACTCGAATGCACGATGTCATTCTCCTCCACACTTAAAGCAGGTTCCTCTAAATGTCCTCTTGTGTTGTCTTCCAAAGTTCTCATTCCGGTAACCATCCTGTTCTCTCCTCCAATAGAAATTTTTATGATCCTTCCGGTATGAATTACCTTCTTTTCCCTCTTCCTTGTCCTTGTTCTGATCTATATTGATTCCTCTTCCTCTGGTATATCCTTTTTCTCCTTGAAATCTTCCTCAAGTAAACCTTCCACCTCTACTTCTCTATCTCTGCTCATATATTTTGTTTAACTTCTCTCGTGTCTTTAGGGCATACTCGTAAGCCTCTTCAACACTCTCCAATTTGATCATACTCAATTCATCTTGTATAGACATCCACAATCCATTCAAATATATTTCAACTTGTTCAACTTCATCATCAACATGTCCGGATCTGATTTTCAACTTGTAAAATGCTTCGGTGTACTCTTTCACACTAGATTCCTTCTATCTCAAATTCTGCAACTTCTGGAACAGATCCACTTGATAATTCACAGGCACAAACTTTGACTTAAACTTAGCAATCATCTGACCCCATGTCTTAATCTTCTCTTTACCTCTTCTGTGTCTATCAACTTGCAAATGCTCCCACCAAAGAGATGCATGACCTTTCAACTGGGTGCAAGCATATTTCACCTTCCTCTCTTTTGCAGTGTTTTGAAAATCAAAATACTTCTCCATCTCTGAGATCCAATCCATAAATTCATCTGTATCTAACTTCCCATCATATTCTAGTAGGGTAAAATGAGGTTTAGTATTCGCCCTACTCAAAACCTTGAAAAAAATTTCCTCATCTGGATCAACCGCCGGTAGGTTTTCTTGTTTTGTCGGGGCTTCTTTTCCTTTATCTTCACTTACATCTTCAATATGTCATCCTCTCCTCTGGGCTGTCTCCATGACTTCTAACCGAGCTTCTATTCCTCACAACATCTCCATCACAACAGGTCTACATTCCCACACGCTCCACCATTCCTAGATCCTCTTCACGCCATCGTTCACACTAGTCCTCTGCAGCTGCAGGTCGGATCCACAATCCGCTACCCTACAACAAAATTTTAGGACACACAACCTCTGAAATGAAACTTCGCTTTGATACCACAAAATTTTAGGACACAAAAGCAATCACCGGAGAGAAGGGACCCCAAAGAGATCAATTTGGACCGGTCAACAAGAGTAAACACAAAGATATGATGAAGGCAATGCATAACAAATTGTTTTATTGCATGAAATTTGATTACATCCAATCGGTTACAACATACCGGCTCACAGGCCTGGTATAATAGGTCACAACCGGGACCTTGAATCTTATGATCTATCTTCTATGCCCAATCTAACTATCTGATTCTCTGATTGATTGCATTCTAATGGGCAATTACAAATATATATATATATATATATATATATATATATATATATATATATATATATATATATATATATATGTAAAGCGGAAAAATCGAACCCTAGTCGTTCTCCGCTCCCCAACTCCAAGGAGAGAGAAGGGAGAGTCACTAGGGTTGATAGTTTTCACTTAGGAGGGACTTTACATTCAAAAGAGGGGTTGAAACCCACAAGATCCGATCCCACGCAATGCAAGATTGGATTCTATATGAGTTTCAAGGGTTAAGACATCAAGGATACCCTCTTTTGTAAAGAATGTAGATAGAAAGATTGAACTAGGAATGCATGTAGAAGCAAGAAAGATTCACTTATAAATAGAGATAGGGATATGATATGAAGCTGCGGACCTGGAATTAGCAGTAAAATGTCGAGACGACGCTGTCCTACAAATTTGAGCAAAAGTTGACGGACGATGGCGCCCGGCGTGCACACGGTCCTCCGAAAAATCCGCGAAACGAAGGGGGATCTGTTCGTCTCTGCACAAGGATTCTAGATCTTCAATTTCAGCCGCGTACCTGCAACCTACACACAGAAAAGTGAAGACGATTGGGGGGATAGGGATTAGGGGTTTGCCTTTAGGTCAAACCCCCGTTTTGGAATTAACCAAGAAATGAGAAATGCTGTAAATGTAATGTAAAACAAGTACTAATACCTTGTTGTAAGGATGTTTGTATCCTTATATGCGAAGGTATAGATGTTGTTGTTTGTTGTATGTTGTATGTTGTAGCATGTAATGTGTTGTAAGTGATCTCCTCTTCAATGGTTGAATCCTTGTCTTGAATGCAACACTTAGCCTTGAATGGAGACTTAGAATGATCAATTGCTTGAAGGAATGCTTGAATGCTTGAATGTCGTTTCCACCTTTTTCCATCCTCCCAAAATGAGAGAGGAAAAGTAGTTTATATACTTGCCAATTAGGGTTAAAAGACTGATTTTCCCAACCTTAGGCCAACCAGGAAATGTTATTTTCCAAATTGCAAACAAAAAGGCCCGAAGTCCCATAGGAGACCGGGCCCAAAATAGGGCCAGGGACCAGGGCGCTGGGCGCCCTAGTCCTGAAGGACCAGGGCGTTGGGTGCTCTAGTCCCACCTCCTGGGACAGCAGGGTGCAAGGAGGATCAGGCCAGGGTGCTTGAAAAATGCAGTTTTTGGTGTCGTGAGCAAGTTTCGGGGTCTCCATTCAGGTTCCGTGTTGCATCGCCATCGTGAAGACCCAAATGCAGTCGAAATTGCAAGTGTCGCAATTTTAGGATGCTACATTTAGCCCCCACTTTAGTGGGAGTATAAGCGTACGCTCATACTTCCGGTAAAGTACAAGGAAACAACATTGAAAAACTTTCACCACGTCAAGGAGGCAAGATACACCAAGCCCCCAGTGGACTAAGGATCTTACGACTTCGATTGACAAAGTAAAAGGGAAGATCACGAGGGAGAACCATGACTGTCAGTAGTAAGGTTCCCTCACTATGAGTCATGCGAGAAAGATATCAAAAATTTTCAAGGCAAGGTTAAATTTGCCAAGAAATTTTCAAGTATCTTGAAAAGATATGAACGGGATGTATGCCCCCCTACATTAAAGCGATCGCACACACCTCACCGGGGGTGATTGCTTTAAGGTAGTGATACATATAAGAAATGAGAAAGGAGCATGTTATCACAAGGATTTAGCCCCCAAGTGTGAGATAAACCCAAGGATAATAGACACAAAACACAAAGCACAAGGTGACTTCGCTTTCCTCGGGGTCAGTATGCTGTATGATAATTCATGTATATGATATGTATGTATGCATAATTGTTCTTCATTCCCCAATCAAGGAAGGTCACCTAGAAGAAGGGAACACATGTGTCTTTTTGAGTCAACATGAGAGAGATCGAGAGATCTCAATGCTTTGCATCGTCCTCAAGTAGACAACACTAAGGACAACAAATAGAAGAATGAGAATAACATATAGAAGAAGTAACAAAAGAGAGGGGGAGAGAATCTGCTATGCTAATGAAACTAGTCTAGCACGTCATCTACCCCCCGATCTTGCTGATCAATATTTCGGGAAGGTAGGGAACATGCTAGAGGAGGAACATCCAACACAACAGATGGAGCTATCACAAGATCCAAACAAGGGCTATGTTCATATCCCAAGCCACGATGTTCTTGTCTAGGAGCTAGGATAAGTGCTTTAGAAAATTCGTTACATAAATGGTTATCAACACCAACAAGTTCATGTTCACTATCAGAAGCAAGAGAAGTAACATTTTCATCTATATCATCATCAAGATTTATAGAAATAGGATCTTTAACTCGCACAGGATCAAGACCATCATGCATCTTATGTTTAGGAGATTTCGGCTCAATCGTCGGCTGAGGAGAAAATGGAATAATGCTTGTTGAAGGTGTTTTGGGGGATTGCAAAGTTTGAGAGGTAGCTGCCTGAGCTCTAAGATGATGCTTTCGTCGGCGTTCACGTGCAGAATGATTTCGTCTAGTCTTAGTAGGAAGATTAGGAGATTGAGGAGGAGGAATGTTCTCATCCTTATCACTTGGGTGTTTAGGTTGTGGTCTCTTAGGTTGAATAATAGGAGAAGAGGAAAGTCTCTTCTCTCCATAAAAGGAAGGAGGAGGAACTGCTCCATATAAGGGAGGAATATTTGGTTTAGGAAGGAGACCAAGTCCATCATGACGAGGAGGGATAGGTCTACTTTTAGGAAGTTTATTAGATATAGGCATAGTCACATCCATAGGGATGGGTTGGGAATCTTCTTGAGGAAAGACATTAGTTTTATCTTTCAAAGGAAGAACTTCCTTCTCAAGAACGATAGGAATATCAAGTTTGGGTGTTCTAGGTTCACTTAGAGATAGGATCATATTTGTTTTCCACTTTTGATAAGATTTGAAAAGATGATCACTTCGCGGAGGAAGAGATTGGAATTGTTTAGGCCAAAAGTAATCAAGAGGAATGCTAGAAGTTCTTTCAGCTGGTTTAAAGAGACTATGATTGACAGTAACAACTTCAGCATTATGGAGAAATTTCAAGCACTTGTGGATAGGAGAAGCAATAGCTTTCATGGAAGATAGCCAAGTATAGCCTAGCTTCACATGAAATTGTTCGGATGATGGAATAATAGCAAAGTCCACATCAAGGGTTTTGTTATGGACCTCATTAGGTAATGTAATAGAACCAATGGCAGGAGAAGAAAATGCATCAAATAATTTCAAAACCACATCTGTTTTGTCATAGATCACTTGATTCAATTTCAAAGTAAAAAGAAATTCTTCAGTAATAACATTAACCATGCACGAAGGATCAATAAGCACTCCACGGCAAGGTGTGTTCTTGACTTTTGCAACTATATATAAAGGACCATCAGGTGCCCTGATAGTTTCACTGGAATCAAATGTGATGGAAGGTTCTTTAGGGATTTTCTGTTGCTCCACAAAATTAATCACATTCGGAGTCATAGACACGAGATCATCAGGTGAGACAGAGGAATCAGTAGTATCAATCGCATTAGAGGTATGAGAAGGCAATGGATCAGTGAAAATCTGAAGATTTTGGTTAGGAGGAGCTACAGATGTGTTGCCTTTATCATTCACTCCAGAAACAGAGATAGTATTATTATCAATCAAATCTTGAATTTTACCTTTTAAAGCAAAACATTTTTCAGTATCATGCCCAGGTTGACGATGAAATTGACAAAAAGATTTGTTATCAAAATAAGGTGAATTAATCTTTGTAGGATCAATTTGCCTTATAGGAGGAAGAGTAAGCACATTTTGTTCCAATAACTTATTCATAATGCTATGCAATGATTCATTCAAAGGAGTAAACTTTCTTTCTTTCTTGAAAAACTTAGAAATAGGAGACACACCTGATGCTGCATTCACATTGTTGTTGATGATGTTTTCATTGAATTTAATGGACTCTCTGTTCGGTTTAAACTTCCCAAATGGTTGTTGACTACTATCACCCTTATCACTCGGAGCCATAGGATGTGATTGTTCCATTTGACTCACAGTCAGTTGATAATTGTGAAGAGTTGCGCACAACTGTTGGAAAGAAGTAAACTCAGAAAAAAAGAGTTTTTCTCTAATGTCTTTTTGTAAATTTGAAATAAAGATTCTTTGAATATCATTGTCAGGCACTAGAAAAGAAATTTGAGCATACAAATGCTTATATCTACCAATGAAATCAGTCACTTTTTCTTTAACACCTTGTTTACAATGCATTAAATCAATCAAAGTAACTTTAGGACTTATATTGTTTTGAAATTGTTGAATGAAAGCATTTGCAAGTTGTTCGAAAGAAGTAATAGAATAGGAAGGCAACGAGCAATACCATTGTAGGGCTTTGTCTCTTAATGTTCTAGTAAACAGTTTTGCAAGCAACCTTTGGTCATAAGCAAAATCAGTACATATTGTTTGAAAGGTCTTAACATGTGTCAGAGGATCACCCTTACCATTATAAAGCTCCAAATGCGGAATTTCAACATGTTTAGGGGAAATAGCTCGAACAATATCAAGAGAAAGTGGGCTCGCAACATCAAATGTGGGCACACTAAACTTGGATTGATTCATAGAGGCAATTTGTTGCTGTAAAGAAGAGACAGTTTGTGCAAGATTGTTAATGGTCGCTTCAGTCAAAGAGTTCATATTAGACGTGTTAGATTGTGATGGAGGTGTTATGTTATTGAAAGAAGGTAGAGAGTAAGGTGGTGGGACACTATGATAGTTAGTCATAGGAGATGATTGGAAAGGAGGAACACTACAAGGAGGAATGGAATGGTTAAATGAATTGCCCCCTTGCATCATGTTCATTTGTGGTGATATAATAGGCACACTCATTGAAGGAATGAATGAAGAAGTCGGATTGAATGAAGGAAGAGGGTTGATTGAAGAAGAGGGATTGCCCTCATGACTGGTGATCATAGGAGGAATGTCTTGTGTTGAAGTAGTCATTATATTTGATGTAAAAGTAGGTATACTAGCAATAGGAGTCATCAAAGGAATAGAATGATTGTCTTGAGTAGGAGGTTGTGTATAACCTAAGGTTTCGGCACAACTTTTCATAGGCATCACATTTGAATCCACAATGTGTGCAATACCACACAAAATATCAATTCCATTCTTATCACTTTGAAGCATACGTTTTAGACCCTCAATTAAAGGAAGAGCTTGACTATCAGGGTATTCTTGAGACATCCATTGTCGAAAATCATCAAATTGGTTATCCAATTTTGAAAGTTGTTCTACAGAAACCTCATGGAGAGCTTCTTCATCATTAAGAGGATTAGAGGAATTACCCATGTCCTCGTTAAAAAGACCATTCAAATTAGGTTCCATCTCCTTAGTAATTAAACCTTGGAAAGACTTAATTCTAAGGCTTCGTCTAACGGGAATAGTGTAGGTAGGGCTTATTGTTGTAAAACTCATGCACTAGAGAGAGAGAGAAGATTTTGAATTTTAGAGGTAGCAAATTTCAGTAAAACCAACCAATCTTCTAGATTTAAACTGTTAAATACAATCAGGACAATCTCCCGAAATTTCAGAAAAAATGTCCGGGACCGTGGCGCTCGGGGTGCACACGGTCCTCGCAACTTTTTTTTAAAAATTTGCAGGGATGAAAGTTATGATGATTTTACAGCTAACCTGAAAAAATTGAGTGATTTTACGATCTGTAGATAGGCCAAATTAAAGTTGCAATCTCAAAATTGAACCCTACCAAGATTGTCGAAAAATGCAAAATTTGAATTTTGAAAAAGAGAGGGAAACTAAAATTTTGAATTTTATGATTTTAGAGGGAATACTGAAAGCAATGCAAGTTTTGAAATTTGAAAATTGACTCAATTTCACGCAAAATTCAATTTTGAAAGCGGAAATCAAAGTTGTTGTAATTAAGCACTTAATTTCAAAAGTCACAAATTGCAAAAATTTGGATAAATCACTGAAATTTTGAATGAACGCCAACACACTTTTCAGATTTAGGACAGTAAGAAACACAATTTTGACATGAATTTCAATTTCAACAATTTTTGAATGATTAGAAGCCTCAATCCAAGCAATCACTAGACCAACTTTGACTTTAATTTTGAAGGTGTTAAAATTGATAAAATCAGCCAAAATTTTGGATTTTAGCAGAAAAATACAGTAAGATCTAGCTCCCAAAATTTCAGAAAAAATGTCGGGGACGATGGCGCTCGGGGTGCACACAGTCCTCGCAACTTTTTTCCAAATTTTCAGGGATGAAAGATATTATGATTTTATTTCGGAATCCAAAGTTACAGCTGATTTGGAAATGTTTTGATCAGTGAAATTGTCGGACAAAGGTTGAATCAAGAGGGTTTCAAAAATTAGGGTTTTGACACTTAACCACTTAATTTTCAAAATTAACACACAAATATGAATTGATAATTTGTAATAGAAGGGCAGATCTGAAACAAGCATCAACAATTAAACATTTCACAAGTTTAATTACTTAAAAAGAAAATTTAGGGTTTTTATGCAATTAACCTCTAAAATTTTGCAAAAGATCAAACATGGAAATGTAATCAAGGAATCCAATTTTCAGATCTAACTATGAATAATCAGAAAGGATGTTCACGTCGGGTTCACCAAAATGTAAAGCGGAAAAATCGAACCCTAGTCGTTCTCCCCTCCCCAACTCCAAGGAGAGAGAAGGGAGAGTCACTAGGGTTGATGGTTTTCACTTAGGAGGGACTTTACATTCAAAAGAGGGGTTGAAACCCACAAGATTTGATCCCACGCAATGCAAGATTGGATTCTATATGAGTTTCAAGGGTTAAGACATCAAGGATACCCTCTTTTGTAAAGAATGTAGATAGAAAGATTGAACTAGGAATGCATGTAGAAGCAAGAAAGATTCACTTATAAATAGAGATAGGGATATGATATGAAGCTGCGGACCTGGAATTAGCAGTAAAATGTTGAGACGACGCTGTCCTACAAATTTGAGCAAAAGTTGACGGGACGATGGCGCCCGACGTGCACACGGTCCTCCGAAAAATCCGCGAAACGAAGGGGGATCTGTTCGTCTCTGCACAAGGATTCCAGATCTTCAATTTCAGCCGCGTACCTGCAACCTACACAGAAAAGTGAAGACGATTTGGGGGTTAGGGATTAGGGGTTTTCCTTTAGGTCAAACCCCGGTTTTGGAATTAACCAAGAAATGAGAAATGCTGTAAATGTAATGTAAAACAAGTACTAATACCTTGTTGTAAGGATGTTTGTATCCTTATATGCGAAGGTATAGATGTTGTTGTTTGTTGTATGTTGTATGTTGTAGCATGTAATGTGTTGTAAGTGATCTCCTCTTCAATGGTTGAATCCTTGTCTTGAATGCAACACTTAGCCTTGAATGGAGACTTAGAATGATCAATTGCTTGAAGGAATGCTTGAATGCTTGAATGCTTGAATGCTTGAATGTCGTTTCCGCCTTTTTCCATCCTCCCAAAATGAGAGAGGAAAAGTAGTTTATATACTTGCCAATTAGGGTTAAAAGACTGATTTTCCCGACCTTAGGCCGACCAGGAAATGCTATTTGCCAAATTGCAAACAAAAAGGCCCGAAGTCCCATAGGAGACCGGGCCCAAAATAGGGCCAGGGACTAGGGCGCTGGGCGCCATGGTCCTAGGGGACCAGGGCGCTGGGCGCCCTAGTCCTGAAGGACCAGGGCGCTGGGCGCTCTGGTCCCACCTCCCGGGACAGCAGGGTGCAAGGAGGATCAGGCCAGGGTGCTTAAAAAATGCAGCTTTTGGTGTCGTGAGCAAGTTTCGGGGTCTCCATTCAGGTTCCGTGTTGCATCGCCATCGTGAAGACCCAAATGCAGTCGAAATTGCAAGTGTCACAATTTTAGGACGCTACTATATATATATATATATCGATCCAAAGGATCTAGCCGGCCCAATAGGGATCAAAACCCGAAGAACAAGACATAACGTGCAAAATAAATAAGGTCGGCCTCCGCCAAGAGATTCCTCCATAAATCCAAAGGATGAAACATAGATCATGGGAAAAGGTCGACCACATGCCAAGGAACATCAGAATCAATGCCCAAGGCTTCACAACCTTTGAAATAGATTCTGGTAGATCACCAGAATATGTCCAGGCAACCGGTAACAAAGGAACAATCGGTAACAAGAAACTGTCATGGAAACCGGTAACAATATCTTACCAAAAAATGATCCAAATGTGATGCGGTCTGGAAGTAATAAAGATGATCAAATCTTCAAGTAGAATCCGACTCCATAGGATCAAGTGAGCCAAAACCGGGACACACCGAAAGGAAAACTGAAACTGCAAACATAAAATAAAACAGAATGGAAAATGTTTTTGGTTGATGCAAGATTGCTATGAACCGGGGATGCTCATGCATGAAATTATAGTAGATCATCTCGATGAAAAGATACTAAGGAAGATGGATAAACTTTTGGTTTTGGCTATAACATTAGTCTATAATCATCTAAGCACTCATTGAAGTTGGGTTTCTACACTAATCCTACTCCTAATGTAGAAAATAAAAGAGATTTTAATAAAGGAATGATTCTGAAAACTGGGTGCAAACCCCATGACCAATGCCTTATTAGGGTAGTAGAGTCAACTTACAACAAGTAAACATTGAACTCAAACAATGTGAAATATAACCAGTTAGTTCTGAGCACTAATGCATGACATTAACACCTTTCATTGAAGCTTTCCTGCAACCATACTTGAAAACCCTCCATATGCATGACACCATTCTTCATTCTATCATAGGCATTTTAATCTCTTCTTTGAAGAGAAGCTGAAGACAAAATGACATCAACCTTGATGGGACAAAATAAAATGATCCTTGATCTTCTATTTCATAAAATAATACCAATACAAGAAGGAAATAGCTCTAGAAAACTCATAAAACTTACTTGTATATTGGCTATAACTATTTGAAACATCAAAAGATTACATGCTGAAAACTCAAAACTCAAAACTACTCTAAGTTTGGACTGTGCATGGAAGTCTTGCTTCCAACACTTACAAAAAGTTACATTCAAAATTATTAATACTGAGAAGAATAGAAATCATATACATCAAAGAGAAAGACCTTAAAGAAACCCTAAAAGCATCTTTGAAAAAGACATGTCTTCATCCTTGAATCTTGAAATCTAAAAATCTGCTCTCTTCTTTCAAAATTTGCCAAAATCTTCACCTGCACCTATTGAAAATTTCGAAAAAAATAAAAAAATGCTATCTTTAGGCACTTGTCAGTACAATTTCTGCACTTTGTCCAAAGTTTGCCATTTGTAGCCACGATCCATTTGACTGCAGAAGCTCACACTTTCCCTCTCTATCTAAAAATTGAAAATTCCACTTTAGTGAAAGGAAAAGCTTTGACTTTTCCATGCATTATCTCTCGAATCAAAAGTAGCAAAAATCCCCCCTTTTGTTGGAAGTGACCTATCATTTTCATTTTCTGCACATTTTACCTTAGAAAATATTTCAATAAAATATTTCAGCTTTAGTGCGAAAACAATTCCCTTGTAAATTAATTGTGTCCATTTGTGTAAGCAATTCTTTAAAAGATTACCCCTATGCTACAATATGCATTTCAAGTAAAAATACCACCCTCCAAGTGAAAGTTAGTTTTTGGTAAAAAATAATCCCTCTTTACTGTTCGCAAATTTTTCTTTACTGGCTTAGCCTCCCTGTGGATGTCATTTTGATATTTAACTAAGACTTCACCTGACCACATTATGCCTTTATTATTGGAATAATTTCCCCTTAATTTGACGAACCATCTCCTTTTACTTTACTCAAACCACTCTCCTTAAAGTTGCCCCTTGTCTTACAAAACATATTTTCACCCTGCTTAGTAATCACTTATAAAAAACACATTGTAGTATGAAGGCTTTAATATTACTAAATGTAGTTTTACCTTGTACATGGACATATTTCCTTTTGTATTGATACCTTAACCTCACTTCGCCCTTCTATGTATATTTTTTTCTAGGCCTGGGTACCATATCTTACCATTGTCACCTGTAGTAAACACTTGCGCACCAATTTACTCGGGATATAAAATAACCTACCTTTGTTGCAATTATTTCTTTTCAATCCATAACTTCTCAAATGGGATTTGAAATTATCCTTTGTTATAACTGCTACACCCCTCGCTCGCATTTGCTCAAAGAGTTCCTACATTACTCATGTTGCATAAAGAATTGGGAAAGGGTTCAAAAATTGCTTTTATCAAACCCATTTTGTGCACTTGCTACGGTCACCATGTAGCTTGAAACGATGATGCCATGAGGCCATTCCTTGGGTACTGCTTATGCATTCTTATTTTACATATACTGTGAAATGCCCTCCTTCATCTAGCCATCGACTGAAATATCATAGCATGAATCTTTCATTATCAAGCCCAACTCGTAATTTGGGCGTGGTACCATGAAAAGCTCAACAATTCTTCAACATAGGTCCACTGGGTATTAAATCCGTTTGATGTCCATCATCGTTTACATTGTAGCCTCACACATAGCCTCCAAGGGATTACATCTTCGATACTTTACTCTTCCCCTCAAAGCATTAAGAGCAGTCCTGTACTCCATGGTGGGCTTATTTTTTAATTCTCCTTATTTGGCAACAATCTTTGAATCTGCACAATATCACATCCTTGTTACAACATTCAGTACATTCCTCTAGCCTTAGGAACGGAATGGGCACCAATCGCCACCCTCTAAAAACCCAACGTGACCTCCAGGGGGCACATCGTCTCTACAATTCTCACATCCTAGAAACACGTTCAATAATTTATCTGGAAGGCGAGTGAAAAAATAACCAACACTTGGGACTTTATGAATCCGAATGCCATTTACAGCCTGGGCGCTACTGTGGCTAGGCTTTCACGGTAACACAACACACAACACCTCCAACTGATTTGTACTGCAAAAAAATGCATGGAATGTGCGGGAGGAAATATCATACCAATGTCCTCATTGACATACCCACCTACCTTCAACAATTTTGCTTCACATGTCGGGAAAGAATATTGGAAAGATGTCCTTCAAAGAAGATGAAATCATCGATTCAATAGGGGCAAAATGCGGCTCCACAAACACGAGCCCAACTAGCATTTGAATACCGAACCCTATTCACTCCCACTTTATATTTTGCACTCCCTTTTGATGAATCACAAGACACAAGGTTTGTGAAAATTTGAAGAACTCAAACTTTGTTCGAATAACACACCAGAAGAGTACCCTTAAAAGAAGGAGCTTGCTCAAACCTGTGCATCGTACTTTGATATCTCACGAGGCACATTTCTTTGGGGATGTCGTCAAACTAAATACATGGTTCTTCACGCTGAAAAGGCCAAGCCTGCTTTGTTTATATCTTGCAATCATAGCATTTCATGAAATCATTTCTTGTAAAACACATATATTCTATGCCTCATGCATTTTCATGCTTTGACCAATGTTGATGCCCAAATCCTACCATCAAACCCCTAATCTGAAGTTAAAAATTTATTGACACTGTGGAATGGGCAATAGATCCACTTGAGAATTTCCATAGCCTGTATCTTGGTCATGACATAACATACTTTATACCCAGTGAGCTTGATAATATCGGGGCTCGACCAAATCCATCATGGGATGATCGAGATTCATGTGCCAAATCAAGGCTTCCCATTTGGCACATCCTTCGGCCTGAATCGCTTCACCTTCACAAGCATCCTTGCATTGTCGTCCTCCCTCAATCTGCAACTCGACAATAGCCAATCCCATCTTTCACTGTGCAAACCCTAAAATTTGCACATTAGACATTCATGCTGCCCCAACTTTGTTTTTTATTTCGCACTGCACTGTCCTAATCTATTTTGTTTCCTGTGTTTGGTTGCAATCCCATGCCGTTTATATGCCACCTTCATCCCCTTGTGGGATAACAATTATTTTCCTTTCCTGTGCACTTTGTCTTATCCCGCAATGCGCTCTGGATGCATGCCCTAAGGTTGCGGGATGGCGGGGAGACTAAATCTCCTGCTAGCCCGCACCCCTTTCTGCACTACCATGTAGAGGGTGCAGGATAAAAGGGGGGGGAAATTTCTCCCCCTCCCGCTATCCCATGGGTCTATTGTTTTTGGCCACTGACTACTGCTGGATAGAAAATAAAAGACTTTTACAAGTCTTTTAATATTTGCCCTTTCACCGTGTCACGTGGGGCTCAGACAAATTTTCTCGCCTTCAAATATTAACTGGAGGAAAATAATATATATTTACGTGACATTTATGATTTTTTCAATTTGAAAGCTCCCCTTCACATTTTTCTGCTATGCTAATATTGATGAATTATTAAGTCAATATTAACATGATTCAAGATTAACATAAATATTTTTTTATTTTAGTGTTCTCATGAATCATTTTAAAAAAAAATCCCTTTCTCAGCCTCTTTTTATCCACGTCAAATTAAATATAATATTATTTAAATCAAGAGGATTTAAATAATATATGTTATCTCTTGACAAGCTTCAACTGACCTCATTGGGTGCTATCATTAGTCGGGCCCCTGGTGGGCCCGACTAATTTTTTTTTTCATTTTTGGGCAATTGCATGACAAGAAAGCTTCAGAACACTAACTGGGGATGCTCGAAATTCGAGAAACTGTATTCAGGAACATCAAACTTGACATTTTTGCAAATTTGAAATTTGGCCCAAAACACCTGAGTAGCCTCAGAAGCTAGATTTGAAAACTGATCAGAACACTCAATCAAGGCATGAGACATAGCACCATGGTAGAATGTAATATGAAGAATACAGGGCATTAGACGGATCGTCATTACGATTTCCAAGAAAAAATATTTTAATCATCAAAGTTGCCTACTCAGGCTTTTCTGAATATGCACTTGCTGAATCAGCATGAGATCCCTTCAATGATTGATTGGAAAAAATATCAAACATCTGTCTCACGAGCTACCACTAGGCACACTGACACATCAATATATACCGAATATGTGTGCAAGAAGGTTTGACTTGACTAGGTCACGTGTGAAATATTAACCTCCCAACTTCCTTCTCTGAAAATTCTGAACATGCTAATTCTGAAACCCCACAAAAGTTCTTTTGGAAAGGGTCTTGAAAACTGATCAAATGATGAGATGGGGGGCTACAAAATGGGAATGTGGTAGATAATTATATAGGGATTCATGGGGTACAAGAAATTTGAAATTCAAGTTAACTAGGTGTGAAATAAAAATTCATAAAGTGAGCTACTGACTGCTGTTTGATACAGTCTAGTTTGCAAAACTGTAACTTTTTGCAAATGGAATCAACTTGGGAAACTTGTCAAACAGATTCGCGAGGATATGCAAATTTTCATGGGGCTTCAAAAAATAGCAGAGAATCATGGGAAACTCTCAGTTAGGCTTGAAAATCAACTGACAAAAGTATATAATGCTTCAAAGAGGGCTTACTCAGAAAAGTGCAATATGTGCAAACAATAACCTTAACTTCTGGACCTCCAAAGGAGACTTCAAAAAATCATCAAAATTAATCCAAGGAAGCTACAAATGGATATATGGCATCTCCAATAGGTGCTTAACACCTCCCCAAAGGGATTTCTCATGATACCTTGATAGGTGCAAAAATATGAGCTCACAAACTGAGCTACTTAGGCTTGTTCTAAAAGGCGATTCTGAATGCAATTTACAAAATTTTGAACCTGGGTCCTCAAAATTATGCCAAATTTTGGAGGTCCCAACATATGTATCTATTAGAACGAAGGTTTCTTTATCTCTTAGTAGGTAGCCCACCTTAGAATCAAATTCATTGCAATATATTACCAAACACATAGATTGATTACATCCCCTGTGCTAAGGGATTCTAGTCACCAATATCATCAATTCAATTTTAAACTCAAATAAATTTGCAGTGGACACCTTCACAATATTAGTGAATTCATTTATGGTGAACTTTGGATCAATTTAGCTCCCATATTATTCTTTGAATATAGCTTGAAAATTGCAACATGTTATGATGAATCTGTCTACCTGAGGATTTTTGTACCAATTATTGATTATAACATCTACAAATTGTATAAACAATTTTATCATCATGTATTCATCTATAATTTCATAAGCATTATTTAGTTTTGAAAATTCTCTAAAAAATATATTCTCCTAATGTAGCATTACTTCTTTGGAATTGTGTTAATTTTCTCCTTACTTTATTAGGGACTAGATTGATGTATCTGTAGATAATTTTAAGAAAAGGAATGCATATTTTTTAAGAAAAACCTAATAATTATTTACGAAATTCAACCCTATTCTAAGTTTTTTAGCAATGCTATGTTGAAAGATAGGAGAGCATAAAATATATTCATGTTTGTGTTTTCATTAATTCGACTAGTTTGGAATACATTTGTCATATGTTTTTTTTTAATACTAGCTCCTATAAATCCTAACTTTAAACCTAATACAGATGAAGAAATTTCAAAAGAGATCTCTGCATCACCCAATTCTTCTCCTACACTTTTGAAAAACCCTAAAAAGAGTCGAGAAGAATGATTGGGGCATTTGGAACAAACAAAAGAACTCACAAAACTAGTCTTATCATTGAAGGCACCCTAAGAAATTTTCACCATGGATTACTTGCATCATCATTGAAAGAAATGATGAAACAAGTTGACTCAGTCATGAGTCAAATTAATTAATTAAAAAATCAAATAGATTCACGTCACCAATTTTATGTGGCAAAGATCTTACAATGAACTAGAGAAAAAAGGATATAACAAAAGCCTAAGTTTATGATTTTCTTATTGATCTCAAAACCAATTCACCCCTTCCAATTATTTGAAGATATTTTTAATGTACTAGTGCAATCATATTGATATAAAATATTTTTTGTGATAGATGGTCTTTAACCATCCTCTATGTAATAACCATGAGGTGCTACTATAACTTTTGACAAAACTTTATTGTGAGTTTTTCCTTCATGAAATTCCCAATTGTTTTGACATGAGGGTTTCATGATAGTGGTGGAGGATCTTCTCAAATAAATTGAGATCTCATCAAATAGAAAACCTTCATTGAAGACCGCTAGCCCAAAAATCTATACATCAAGTGATAGTGTCATCAATTATCAAGGAGACCATGTAGGTATAGACTCTCCATATCATTTCTAGCATCAAGGATACCTATATATAGAATGTCACACAAATGTCCCAAACTTATGCTTTAGAAGATGATCAGACAAAAAGACTATTGAGTTCTAGTGCTCCTACTTCCCACCTATGATACAATTATTATTTTTGTTCTAGACAAGACTATGATCCACATAGGGCAAAGAGTATCACCTCCCATAAGTGAAACCATTGATATTATAGATTTTTTGGGAGCATAGAGAGTGATCAAGCAAATTATGGTAATAAATGATGAATTGTTGTAGAATTTGTTTAGTGATCACATAGAGTTATTTAAATGTGAATTTATATTAGATAATACATTTTATACTTTACATTTTAACATGTAAATGTAAACTATTTCTTAACTATAAAAATAAATTAACATTATGCATTTATTATATATCTCAAGGTATAATATCACAAGATAAAAATTATACCCCTGCGCGAGCAAAAAATGTAGAGCACGCAGAAGAAGGGAATCTTATAGGGATGGAAGGTTCCTCCGGACATCTATGAAAAGTGTGAGCACACTCAGAGGACCAAACAAAATCCCATTTAGAAAGGATGACCTTTCGTCATGGGAGGAAGGCCAGGTTGGGGGTTGGATTAGGCAGACATGGATTTCTGCATGCCAGAGCCAAGATTCCACCAACCCTCGAAGTAGAGAAGACCAGAGCAATGCAAAAGGGGAAAAGAGACTCAAAACCTCCAAACTAGTAATTTTAACAATAATTTAAGGGAACATGATAGACGAAATCAAGTGAAGCGAACAAGGAACATGCGATCTAAGGTACAAAGCGGGAATGAAAGATACCTCCCCTACCTATATCCCTGGGCAATCGGCACTTGGTCAACCCCGGTGATGCTAGTGGGAGTGAGATGGAGACATCGTATAGAGTAGAATCGAGGATCGCATGTATGGATAATTTTGGCAAGAAAAAAATAGAAATGCAAACTCTTCTAGGAATTGGTGGACAAAGGATCCCCAAAATTGGCAGTGGACAGAATGGAGGCAAGCTAGCAAACCCTGGAAAGAAAAAGGCAAACATTACTGGGAAATGACCTAGCAACTAAATTCGGCAGGATACAAAGGTAAGTCCCAAGGCCCTAGCAGACCATATTAAAAATACATTTCATTTTTTCTTGATCGTAGTAGAATAGAGAACTTAGTGACAACTGCCCCCATGGGAATATGAGGAGTTGGTGCGACCAAAACTGAGAATCCTAGCTTGAATGGATTCTTCCTATCAAAATTTCCATCTCAAAATGACAGATGGAGTGTGTTGAACCATGGGCCATGCATGATGGACAACACTAGCATTTACATAAAATAATGGGTGCCAAATTTTGACCTGTGGAAACATGAAGTGGAAGCAGTGCCTGTCTGGATCCATCTCTACAACCTTCTGGTAGAGTATTGGGAGGAAGAAATCCTGAAGGAGATTGAGAAAAGTCCGAGACCACTCATCCAAGTGGATAAGAAATTGGACAACATGAGTTTCAGAATATATATCAATCTAATGCCCTTCAGCTGCTCCATCAAGAAATATAATTATACACTAATGGGGTTTATGGCGATAGAAGGTGGAAAGGGAAGATAGTCTGACCTTACGCGCTAAATGTAAATCCAAAGGTCATGGACAACTGGAGTGTTGGAATATTGTTATAGCCAACAAAGCAGAAACATATTTACAAATAAGTGAACAACGTGGGGAACCTCCAACCAAGAATGAACAAGATTAGAATAGTGAGATGAAGCTCTCATCAGAGTAGAATACAAAGGCAAATAAGGGTGTACAGACATAGATCTAGCTTGAGTCGAGGGAAGGGTCTAATCACACCCATAGAAGGATTGAAGCACCAGTGGGGGAGACCAAGGAAGCACCTGGACTTGAAGGAAGTGAAGCAATTAGTGATATAGCTAGGTTAGTGGAAACTAGAGTGGAAAATGGAGGGTCACAGAAAGGAGATGGAATAGAAGAAGATCATGGACAAAACAAGGAACTTGGATCACACACTTACTAATACCCTAGAAGAAGCAATGATTCTTTAACTAAAAGAGGAAGAGGATCTAGAGACAAATTTAGAGGAAGAAGAAGGCTATGAAAAAGAAGCTTCAAAGTTAGATCAATTGAGAAAACTCAATTGAAGCTGAAGACACCAAACATCAAGTAGAAAGGAAAAACGGGACTGAAGGCCAATAAGGCAAAACTGGAGATAGCTACTAGTGCTAAGGGATATCTGAAACTAAGATCAAGAAAGGAGATCCTCCTTCATGGAAGGCAATGAGGGCCTTAACCTAGAATGTTAGGGGCACCTAACAAATGGTGCATGGTCAAGCACCAAATTGACCAAGCAAGAGCCAATTTAGTTCTATTGCAGGAAACAAAATGGAGAATTGAGGACAACAAAAAAAAGATTAAGTAGTTGGAAGTAGTAGAAAAGACATTTTTTGGGATCTTTCGAAGCATCAACTGGTTGGGATAATTTGGAATCCCCTTACAATTGTAGGAGTTGTGGAGGAAGAAAGTCGGAATTGGATAATGGTAAGGTGCAAATAACAGGAAAATAAGAGCTTTTTCATAATCAACATGTAAAGGCCAATACCCACTAGTGGCAAGAGGGAAGTATGGAAACAACTGTTTGAAAAAATATCAACTTGCAAGGGAGAGAAAGGGATAATCAGAGGGGATTTCAATGCCACCTTGAACAACTTGAAGAAATGGAGGAGTCTCACAAACGTAACCCAAATAAACCAAGACTTCCAAGAATTTGTATACCATAACCAACTTAGAGACATCTAGGCTAAAAATGACACCTATACCTAGAATAATAGGAGGAAAGGATTTACAAGTATAGCAGAGAGATTGGACCATTTCTTTTAGGTTGGAGATTGGGACAATCAGTTGGGCATGTCAGAAGCCTCAATTATTCCTTTCACTAGCTCATACCACTTTCCAGTATAGCTAATCATTAGGACGAAAGCTCCCCTTGTTGGCAGTCCATTCAAATTTAACAACAAGTGGCTTAGGGATGAGAGCTTGAAGAATTTGGTTGCAAGTTGGTGGGGAGAAGCAAGAATAGGAAATCACTCAAGACTTTATCAGATATAAAGAAATTAAACTGCATTAAGAACAAATTGAAGGAGCGGAACAAAGAACACTTCAAGAACATATTGAACCAAGGGAAAACCAACATAAGGGTTAATGGTTAGATTCAATTAAATACGCATGAAACACATAATCAACCATAACAAAAACCATTATACCTTTATGTGATGCTCTCTTGTTCCTCCGATTGAGCCTTTGATGAAGTGGAATAGTGCCCTATCTCCACTTGATTGGATTGGCTCTTTGATAGGATGATATGTCGATTGCTCTCCACTACACAACAAGATTGGATTGGACTAAGAGGATGATTGTGATGGATGGATTTGGATGATATGGATGAGTCAAGATTTTGGCATTATGATGGTATGATGGATGATTTTGGATCTCAAATAGATAGCATAAAAATATGATGGAAGTGGATATGATTGTGAAGAGAGGAGACTCCAATTTATAGATTGGAGAAGGCCAAAATGGACGACCAAGATTTATTTGGGATGAAGGATTGAGATTGAATAAAAGTGGAGGAGAGGATTGAGAGGACAAGGTGTGGGATTCAAGAGATTTTCCATAAAGGCATTTCTTGTCTCCACACTCCTCAAGGTATATGGGGAAGAGCTCCCAAGTACATTGGGAAGAGAAAAATGAATTAAAAATTCCTTGGAGAAAGGGGAGAGGATTTAAAAATTCCAAAATAAGAGGATTTGTGGAAAGTCTAAATGAGAAAAGGAATTAAAAATTCTTTGGGAAGAGGATGCATGGGGAGATTCAAAGAATTTGAATTTCCTTGAAAGGATCAATGTAGGTAGCATTTAAGGTTGGAGGATGAGATGGGAAAGCCATTTATGGCAAATAGTTGACTCATCCCTAATCAAGGTGATTAAGGATGTGCAAATGATTAAGGAGATTGATTAGGTGGATTAATGAGAGATTAGAGTGCAAGTGAGAAAGTTAGGAGGATGTGACATGAGGAGAGAGAATGAGTGGAGGAATATAAAATTGGAGGAAATGTTGAGCATGATTAGAGGGTGATTAATTATGCTAGATGATAGGATTAGGAAGGTGATATGTAGAAATCACTTTAATTAAGTTAATTAATTAAAATTAATTAACCATATGAGACCTAGAAGAATTAATGATTTGATTGACATTAGAAGAATAAGAAAATAATTAATTTATTTGATAAATTAATCATTAGACTATATTGATAAAATTTATTAAATTTGATTTAATTAATTTTATGAATCTGGGACTCACACAATTAAATTAATTAATTATGTGGAGAGGCTTAAATTAATTAAATATTAATTTAATTAATTTTAGATGTCTACATTTTGCCCCTCTTTGATATAGCATCATGAAGTGATGTTATATCAAAGAAGAATAAAACATAGTGGATGGAAAGGATAAGGACTAGTAGCATGATGCCCTAGTCATAAGTGAGATGGGGAAGGATGATGAGGTAGTGGTATTCCTCCTCGAGAGGACATGTGGGTTCTAAGAACACGGGTGTGCTCTCAAAATGGATTAGAGGACTAAAGGATTGAGGATGAAAGAATGTAAAGAGGATAAGGATGATAAAGGGGGAATGAATGAATTATAGTCTCCAAGATAAATGGATCAAATGAGATGAATGAACAAAATGAAGTAAGTGGATGGGATTTATTGTTGTGTAGATGTGGAGAGGAAACCTAGTTTTGATTTTGCAACGAATTATCTACACAACTAGCTATGGAAGTTAGGATGTTGTGAATATTCGATGCGTGGACTAGACTCTCAAACAATAGGTATGCACACAGGTTCAAAAACACTGATGATGGTGTAGATGCAATATTATAAGATCGTACAAGAGAAACCATCAAACATGCCATACCACAAAAACTATGCCCCCTTATACACCAACCAAGACATACCGAGATATAGGATGACCAAGGCAACCCTGAATAGGTATAGTCATGGGACACAAGATAAAAATCAAAATGAAAAGCTCAATCATGCAAACAACATGCACATGACCAACTGGTATCTCTTTGTAAGAGTAGGACATGGATCTAGATAGTCTATTGGACATAGGAAGGATACATCCCAATGGGCAGGTGATGAATTTGGATAAACTGCCACACATGGGAAGGATGCATCCCAATGGGCAGGGTGTGGATAGATTGATGGGAGGCAATAGATAAGCGGATAGTGCAGGGTCTGCAAATGGGAGGATTATCACTTGGATTTGGTTAACACATTGCAAAAGTGTGTTTGGATTACACACAAGTCAATATATGCTCAGATAGAGGGGAAACACTCAATGTGATAGGGAAAGCTCAGTGTAAATGGGATAAAGCTCAATTTGATGGGAAAGCTCAGTGTGATGGGGGTCATAAATGGATTGGATAAGATGGGAGGGGGATTAATTATTAAATAGGATTCAATGGGATGGGGAATATGATTGGATTGGATTGGATAAGATGGGGAATATGATTGAATATGATGGGATTGGATTGGAGATTGGATTGGTCTATGGATATATGATAAATGGATGGGGAGCAATGACAAGGGAGAACCAAGGCTTGGTAAAAATATGAAATGGATCAAGAGATCACTTGGATAGGAGATGGAAGGATTAAGGAGATGGATAGTGATAGGATATGGAGGAGTAAAACATGAAAGATAGGTGGAATAGGGATCCAAGAACTATGTTGCAAAGGAGGAAAATGCCCCACTAAAGGTAGTGTAATTAAGGATAGATAGAAGGTGAATAATGATGTAGATATGGAAGAACAATGTGGAATGGATATGGATGAAGGAAAAATGTAGGCTTGTGTGTTCCAAAGAATGCATGGATATTATTTTTGCCTCTAGCTAGATCAAGATCATAGGTAGGAATGGATGATGCAGTTGGGTAGGTTGGGGAATGAAAGATGGCAGATATGGATAGGATAGTCAAGATCAAAGATAGGAAATGAGCATGGATTTAGATAGGATGTGGATAGAGGACAAGGGATATGGATGATGTGAATGGTAGGGTATCCTAGATGGAGCTTGCCCTCAACTGTAGAGTGCAAGGGGATGAGGGGATTATGTATGACGCTTGTTTACCAAGTTTTCATCATGGTACTTACCTAAGGCGCCACAAGAAGTGGTTTTCACCATTGGGTGGATTTTTTCTCTTTACTTTTTTTTTTGCTTCTTTTTAATTTAATTTTTTTTTTTGGAATAGTTTGGATGGATAGGGATGGGGATAATTGGATTTAGATAAGTGGATTTGGAAGATAGTGGATGTGTGGTAGGATAGAGGAAGGACTCAAGCATCTAGTTCCATTGATGGTATCCCTTGAAGATGTGCTACATTGAACCAAGATAATTGGAGGTATTCTCATAGATGTTGGTAGAAATATATGGGGAGATGGAATGGATGGAAGATGGAGGGGGATAAGGATTTATGCAAAATCTTGAATTAAAGGGACGACATTATGGAAAACAGATGTTGGATAATGGATGGGATTGTGAAAGACTTGTGGATAAATAAATGGGGATGTTAGGAAGATCAACATTGGCACACACCTTAAGGGGTGGTGGAGTTGTGGAGGAGAGAATTTTGAATTACATGGAGGATAAAATGTGGATTTTGGGACATGAGGACACAAAATAGATGAAGGGGATGATGGACTTAAGATAGTGGATTTTGGGACATGAGGACCTAAAATGGATTTTGAAGATGGAGGATTGTTAGTGTTGGCAATTGACACTCATTGGATTCATATGTTGTCATTGATGGCAACAAGATTCTGTAGAAGACATATACCTCCAGATACCGACATTAGAGGCATACATTGGTAGATACTAGCATTGAATTAATCAGGGTCATCACCGACACCAGCACCGACACCGACATCCAACACTTCAATGAAGCCGACATCAGTTTGGGATCCGAAAAGTTTTATTTGTAAAATCATTTTGTAATTATTGTATAGGGATGTCATTGAATATATTTTGTAATGTATTGTAAGCCAACATAAGGCATATTGTTTGTAAAGGGTATATAAGTCAGTTTATTAGGTCATTTTGATATATGACAAGGAAGCAGAATAATGTGATGCGAAAGATATGTATGTAGATCATTTGTATGTGAAAGTAATATCATACAATGATCAGTAGATGGTTTGTAAAGCATTCTTAGAGGAAAGGAGATACCAGTAAAAGAGTTTAGGGTTTATGAACCGGTACAGATAGAGCTATAACCAAAACTCTTTTTGGCATTGCAGATGCATTTTTGAGTTCACCATTACTGTTTTATCTTAGTAGAAGCTTGTAGTTAGTGAGACTCTTTTGTGTTGAGCAGTGTGCCTTCCTGCATGTGAAGGCCCCCATGCTATGTAATGGCTAGTGAATTGATTGTTAGGATAATCGGTGAACAACTAAGAGGGGGGGGGGGTGAATCAGTTGTTAACAGATTATAATTTTTAATCCATAATATGACCTTAAACAAATCAAGTATCGGTAAAGCACAGACATATGCCAGTAGGAACAGATACTGGTAAACAAGACAACTTAACAATTAACCAGATAATCAATACAAAACAACCATACCACATAACACCATGATTTGTATGTGGAAAACCCGGAAAGGGAAAAACCATGGTGGGAAGCCTACCCATAGTCAGATGATACTTTTGTAGAAAGTATGTGTTACAATGAGGGGCCTGCACTTGCAGGAAGGCACACTGCCTAGAGCGTACTGCTCATTACAAAAGAGTCTCAATGACTACAAAGAGGCTACAACCTTCTCAAGATAAATGGAAAACAATCCAATAGAGTGAATGGCTAGAAATAACATCTACCATGTCTGATTACAGTCCCAGTTAAGCTTAGTGCCGGAGGACTAAATCCTCTTCTGAATCCAATTCGATCACCATTGTTTGACCAAATCCTCTGCCTAAATGATATTACAATATTCGAACATTACATTCCTTGACCGTGACCTTTCCAATAACCATGATACTTTACAAAGAGTTTCTACCTCTTATTTATACAAACCCTAAGGCCTAAATCGATTAGGTCGACCACCTAAAGATATTACAATAATATCATTACATGATTCCATTTACAATGATATGCCATGTCGGCTTAAGACCAAAACAATAATAAAAAATCCATAAGTCATCTCGAATCATCCCGGTTACGTGTAGAGTACACGTTAGCCTAATACCAGTCCATAACCTAGATAGGTACCAGACCTATTCTCGGTCCACCATGCCAAAGCAAAGTCTTCAAGCATTTGAAGCACAATCAAAGAACATCTTCAACATCCTAAAATCCATGAAGAAGTTGCACCAACACCAATTATGCATCCTGTCATTATTCCTCAATGAAAGCTCTGCTGATAAATCCTTAAACTAGTGCCGGTAAGGGTTTACCAAAATGTATGATAGCATCCGATTACCAAGACAATACCAAATGACCAAAACAAGCTCATAGAGCATCTTTACTAATCCAATCATGCCAGAAGTGTCCAACAAATAGTATCTTCTGCCGGTAACACTAGAAATTCTACCGGTAACTAAAACTTGTCTGCCAGTAACCAAACATAATAGCTAGTGTTGACATCAATGACAAAAAATCAATCCAACACATAATTAGTTCATTCATAATGCCAACAATCTCCCCCTTTGGCATTGATGGCAACACTAGATGTGAAAAACATCTAAGTACCAAGAGATGCCAAACAAGTCTCCCCCCATGGAAGACAACCAACAATCAATAGCTCTCCCCCTTTGAATGATATCTCTATAAGGTTCAGAATGTTTTTTCACATTACTATCACTCCCCCTTTGACATCAATGCCATAAATTTGACAAAAATATCAAAGCAATGATATAAACCTCTGAATCTCAAAGCTGACTACTCCCCCTGAGTAGTAGTACCACTTATCAGTGCTAGAATGAATAATGTCTCTGATAATACATGTCGGATTGATGACAAACTTCATCAATCAAGTCTCTATCGGAGGGGCAGAAACCCCTAACATGTCTCTCAAATACTCAAATGATTCCTTAGACAACGGTTTAATGAATATGTCTACAATCTGTTCTTTAGTGTTCACATAAACCAATTTGACTTCCTTTGCTTCAACCTTATCCTTCAAAAAGCTATACTTTATTGAAATATGCTTAGTCTTAGAGTGAAATACCAGATTCTTAGACATGTCAATAGCTGCAGAGTTATCATAGTAGATAACTACCGATTCACTACAATTTACCTTGATATCCTTCAACATTTGTTTCATCCACAAGACTTAAGTGCAATTAGTTGCTGCTACAACATACTCAGCTTCTGCAGTAGATAAAGAAATGCATTACTGTTTTTTGCTGATCCATGAAACCAGTTTCTTTCCAAGAAAGAAAGCTCCACCAGAAGTGATTTTCCTGTCATCTGTATCACCTACCCAATCTGAGTCAGTATATGCACATAAAGTGAAATCATCATTTCTGGAATACCATAAACAATATTTTGTTGTTCCTTGCAAATACCAAAATATCCTCTTTACTGCACATTCATGATTTTCTTTAGGATTACTTTGATAGCTTGAAACAATACTTACTGCATTCATAATATCAGGTCTAGTCTGAGTTAGATATAACAGATCACCAATCATAGATTTATACCTTGTCGGATTTACCGGTGTAGAAGTATCCTTGATAGATAATTTCTCACTTGTAGCCATAGGAGAACTTACCGGTTTGGAATTCTCCATACCAAACTTTTTCAACAATTCCCTTAGATACTTACTTTGATAGATAAAAATGCCTTTGTTAGTTTCATTAATCTGCAAACCTAATAAAAATTTCATCTCACCAATCATGGACATTTCAAATTCATTCTTCATGTTGTTAGCAAATTCTATGCACAGTTTATCTTCTCCTCCAAAAATGATATCATCAACAAAAACTTCAATAACCAGAATATCATTATTAGTGATCTTATAATAAAGATTACTATCAACACTACCTTTAGTAAAACCAAGCTTTAAAAGATATTTATCCAACCTTGCATATCAAGCTCTAGGAGCCTGTTTCAAACCATATAAAGCTTTCTTCAATCTGCAAACCATATCTTTATCATCTGTCAATGAAAATCCATCAAGTTTCTCAATGCAAACTTCTTCCTCAAGCTCACCATTCAAAAATGCACATTTGACATCCATTTGATAAACCTTATAGTTCTTATAAGCTGCATATGCAAGAAATAGTCTAACAACTTCAATTCTAGCTACAGGTGCAAATGTCTCACCATAATCAAGTCCTTCCATTTGAAAATATCCTTTACAAACCAATCTAGCCTTGTTCCTTATAACTTGACCATCCTCATTCAGTTTATTTCTAAAAACTCATTTAGTTCCAATAACATTCTTATTTTTAGGCCGAGAAACTAAAGACTAAGTTTCATTCTTCTCTATTTGATCTAATTCATCTTCCATAGCCTTTAACCAATGTTTATCCTTACAAGCTTCAATAACAGTTGCTGGTTCAATTTGAGAAATAAGACATACCTCTTCATTTGCCAATTTTCTTCTTGTCATAACTCCCTTGTTTCTATCTCCAATAATTTGATCTTCAGAATGATTTAATCTTACATATCTTGGTGTCTTTTGAACTTTAGGTTCACTACTCTGATCACTAGTCACAGTTGAATTTTCTGATTGTGCCGGTGTAACTATCTCAACTTCCTATACCGGTTGAGGCATTGCTGGTTCAGTTCTAATCATTTCCACTTCCGATTCCCTGTGATATGATATAGAATTATTTTTGTACTATTCATCCACTTTTACATTAGCACTTTCCACAATTTTTTGCAATATTTTGTTATAACATCTACATGCTTTTCTCTGAATTGAATAACCAAGAAATATCTCTTCATCACATCTAAGATCAAACTTTCCAATTGAATCATCTCTTTTGATATAGCATTTACTTCCAAAAATTCTGAAATATTTAACAGTAGGTGTATGTCCAAACCATAGTTCACAAGGGGTCTTACCGGTTTCACCTTTGATATGAACTCTATTGAATGTGTAGACTTCTGTACTCACCACTTCTCTCTAGTAGATATGAGGCAATTTGGCTTCCATCATCATAGATCTAACTGCATCCAAAATGGTTCTGTTATTTCTTTCAACTACTCCATTTTGTTGAGGAGTCCTAGGTGCAGATAGTTGTCTTCTGATTCCATTTGTCTCACAATAACTGTTAAATTCATGAGAAGTGAATTCACCGCCATGATCTCATCTTAGACATTTGATTTTCAATCCAGTTTCTATTTCAACCTTCTCTTTAAAGATCTTGAATTTCTCAAAGGCTCCAGACTTCTCCCTTAGAAAATTCACCCACAACATTCTAGAATAGTCATCAATAATCAACATGAAATACCTATCACCTTGAAAGCTTCCAGTCCTTACTGGACCACATAAGTCAGTGTGAATAAAATCAAGTACATCATTACATTTATCAAGTATGCTCTTAAAAGAACTTTTGACTTGCTTAGTCAATTGACATTCCTTACATACCAGATTATGAGGCTTCATAATCTTAGGTATATCTCTAACTGCCTTAGTTGAACTGATCTTAACAATACAATCAAAATTAACATGACACAATCTCTTATGCCATAGCCAACTCTCATCAATATGAGAAATCAAACATGTCTTATTACCAATGTTCAAGTGAAAGATATTACTTCCTGTCTGAATACCGGTTGCAATCTCCAAACCAGTTTTGTTAATAATTTTGCATTTTTTATCTTTAAACTGAAGTTCAAAACCCTTATCAACTAATTGACCAACACTCAAAAGAATATGCCTTAAACCTTATACATAATAGACATTATCAGTGTTATGCTTTCCATCCAAAGAAATAATACATCTACCTTTGATCATACATGCCTTATCATCTCCAAATCTGACTTGACCGCCATTGTATTCTTGCAGGGACAAAAATTTCCCTTTATCTCCAGTCATATGATGTGAGCATTCACTGTCAATTACCCATTCATCCTTATCTTCAACTTTTTTTGCTAGGGCCTTTTCTTCATTCATGATAGCCGGTTCTGGTTCATCTTCCTTCAAAGCATAGAGCACACATTCCTTTCCATTTCCAGATCCACTAGCAGAGTCTTTGTCGGTTCATCTCTAGAGTCATCAGTTACTCCTTCCTCATCTTCTATGTAGCATTGTTTACTTTTCTTGAATCTATGTGTTTGGGTTAGGCTTAAAATATTTCTTAACTCTTTCCTCAAACCTTGCATTCCTTTTAGGACAACTAGATGCAAAATGACCAATCTTATTAGATGCAAAACATTTAAAACGTTCTTTTTCTTCATACTTACTCCCAGTTGGTCCTTTAGGTACTCTTCTAGAAAATAAGGCTTCAAGTTGCTCAAGTTTTTCATCTTCTTTCCTCATGTCTTCCAATTCTTTTGCATATAGGGCTTTCCAGTCACTTTTTCTGGTAGATGTTGGTGATGATGCATGAAAAAAAGGTTCAGATTTTACAGCTCCTAAAGATCCAAATTCTTCAAGCTCAAAAGCAGATAATTTCCCAATCAGAATGTCTTTGTTAACTGAGGTGTTTGCCATTGTTCTTAATTAATTTATAGTAGTTGCCTTCATCTTGTAAGCCGATGGAAGGGCTCTCAAGACTTTGGAAACTATTTCATCTTCACTTAGAAATCCTCCACAAAATTGAATTCCCATAACAATCTCATTTACTATTTCCATAAACACAACAATTCTTTCATTATCTTCCATTTTCAAGTTTTCATACCTTACTCGGTAACCATCAAGTTTAGCAATTTTGATAGTAGGATCACCTTCATTCAAAGTTTGCAATTTTCGCCACATAACCTTAGCCGATGATTTGTTAGTCAATCCCATAATCTATTGATCAGTAAGTGCACACAAGAGGGCTTCTCTAGCTCTGCAGTCATTTTCAATATTCTTATCCAAGTCTGCATAAGTAGGATTTCCAGATGTTGGATCATAAGGTGTGTATCCTTTCTCAGCGATCTCCCAAATATCCTTGCCAAGACATCTAAGATGAGTCTCCATTCGAATTTTCCATATCCCATAATTTGTTCCATCAAGCTTAGGGATTTCTCTTCTGAAAAATAGTTGCCGGTGGATTAGAAGTGTTAGTTGCCATAGGATTTACCTCAAGCGGTTAAGCTTCTGCAAAAGAGGACCAAAGCTTTGATACCAATTGTTAGGATAAATGGTGAACAACTGAGAGGGAGGGGGGGGTGAATTAGTTGTTAATTGGTTATAACTTTTAATCCACAATATGAACTTAAACAAATCAAGTACTGGTAAAGCACACACAGATGCCAGTAGGAACAGATAACGGTAAACAATACAACTTAGCAATTAACTAGATAATCAATGCAAAGAAACCATACCACATAACACCATGATTTGTACGTGGAAAACTTGGAAAGGGAAAAACCACGGTGGGAAGCCTACCCACAGTCAGATGATACTTCTGTAGAAAGTATATGTGTTACAATGAGGGGCCTGCACTTGCAGGAAGGCACACTGCCTAGAGCGTACTGCTCATTACAAAAGAGTCTCACTGACTATAGAGAGGATACAACCTTCTCAAGATAAATGGACAACAATCCAATAGAGTGAACTACTGGAAATAGTATCTACCATGCCTGATTATAGTCTCGATTGAGCTCAATGCCAGAGGACTAAATCCTCTTCTGAATCCAATTCGATCACCAATGATCGACCAACTCCTCTGCTTGAATGATATTACAATATTCACACATTACATTACTTGACCATGACCTTTCCAATAACAATGATACTTTACAAAGAGTTTCTACCTCTTATTTATACAAACCCTAAGGCTTAAACCGATTAGGTCGGCCACCTAAAGATATTACAATAATATCATTACATAATTTCATTTACAATGATATGCCATGTCGGCTTAAGACCAAAACAACAATAACAAATCCATAAGTCATGTCGAATCATCTCGGTAATGTGTAGAGTACACGTTAGCATGATACCGATCCATAACCTAGATAGGTACTAGAGCTATTCTGGGTCCACCACGCCAAAGCATAGTCTTCAAGCATTTGAAGCACAATCAAAGAACATCTTCAACATCCTGTAATCCATGAAGAAGTTGCACCGACACCAATTATGCATCCTATCATAATTCCTCAATGAAAGCTCTGTCGGTAAAGCCTTAAACCAGTGCTGGTAAGGGTTTACTAGAATGTATGATAGCATCCGATTACCAAGCCAATACCAACTGACCAAAACATGCTCATAGAGCATCTTTACTGATCCAATCATGCCGGAAGTGTCCAACAGATAGTCTCTTATGTTGGTAACACTAGAACTTTTACCGGTAACCAAAACTTGTCTGCCGGTAACCAACCATAACAACTAGCGTTGACATCAATGACAAAACATCAATGCAACACGTAATCAGTTCATCCATAATGCCAACATTGATATTGTGGGTCAAAAATCCTACCATGGTTTTTCCTCTTTGAGGTTTTCCATAGATAAAATTCATTGTGCTATGGTGTTCATTCATGTGGCTGGTTTATTTACTTCATGTTATATGTTTCTTCATTTACTGGTTTATATGTGTATGTTATAATAAGTTAAAATCTTATATTACTGACAGAACACTGATTCACCCCCTCCTCTCAGTGTTCTTGGATTCCTTCAATTCTAACAATTGGTATCAGATCCTAGTGCCTCGGAGGAAGTTTAACTGCTTGAGGAAGATCCTAAAACCAGAATCATTGAATATGGCTATGGAGAAGCAACTTTAGATGGCACTTGAGGATTATGATGCTGAAAGGTTGAAGAACTTAAAGCTGTAAGATGAATTGAATTTTGCTAATGAATTAATTCTTGTTTTGCAAGAAAGGTTATCATCAGCTCAAGCTAGGATGAAGGAACTTTTGCAAAACGAGGATGATGAAGAGAAAAATGCACTTAAGGAACAATGTCAGAAGCTGAGTCAACATAACATTCTCATGAAGAATGAAATGTAAGACCTGGCTATGAGGTTGTCAAAAGATATTGAGGACAAAAAGAAGAAGAAAGAAAATATTGCTGTATCTCTAAAGAACAAATTTGAAGAATGTGGCAGATTGGCTCATGGGAATGATATGTCGAGAACTTATTTGGTACAATCCCAAAATAATGAACAAGAGCTGGAGAGAAAAATAATGACTCTGAGAAATGATCTAACTACTGCAAGTGAGTATAAAGAAAAATTCAGGATTAGTGCTGCATAGTTGGATGATCTATTGAAAAGACAAAGGCAGAATGATGATTCTAGAGGACTTGGATTTGAACAAAGTGAAAGCTCCAGTACTGCAAATAAAGATCAGTCAAGTGATATGCAGAACTCATCAGTCTAGAGGAAATCGGTAAGGCAATCTAATGCTTACAAATTCAATGGTAGATGCTTTGTTTGTAATAAATTTGGGCATATGGCTAAACAATGTAGAAATAGAGCAAATCAAAACTATGATTCAGTTCCCGGTCAATGCACAAATTGCAAGAAACATGGTCATAAGTCAGAAGATTGCAGAATGAATGTTAAGTGTCATGCATGTAGAAAGTTTGGACATTTGGCTAACCAATGCAGATCAAGGAATGATATCGGATATGTCAAAGCAATTCAAAAGAACAATGTTACATGTTATGCATGCAACAAAATAAGTCATATTGCTAAGTACTGTAGAAGAAAGACTAAACCGGTCAGCAATGATAGAGCAAATGAGAAAGGAAAGCAGAAGGTAGATGATTTACATCAAGATCACACCAAGAGATGTGTTAGAAAGTCTGAAGAACCAAGTGGAGATGCAACTACACCGGTAACTGCACCAGTAACTCCACCGGTAGAACAGAGAATTCCTGCATCGACAGGAAATTCAATGAGTAACTGAGGCATACGCCTTAGGGGTTGGCAAATTCATTGCAAATATTGCATATTCCCCGGAAGA
Organism: Cryptomeria japonica; assembly: GCF_030272615.1. Lineage (NCBI taxonomy): Eukaryota > Viridiplantae > Streptophyta > Pinopsida > Cupressales > Cupressaceae > Cryptomeria > Cryptomeria japonica. The sequence continues at coordinate 528,032,305 of NC_081411.1, forward strand.
GATTTGGAAAGAGATCTGGAGAGTGGCATTGATCATTGATGGAGGTTTATCTAACATAAAACTATGAAACCAACATCTAGTAGGGCATAACGCTAAGCATTTATGACAATGAAGAATTAGGATTTACTTGCTGATAAAAAAGGAAAATCTACTCATTTTCACTCACCCAACACTCGAGCAAACCAGAGCGAAGCAAAATCAAATCATAGGCGATCAAAAGTGAGCAAAGGCATTCTAAAGGGATTTCCACCAGTTATCTAAGAAGTAATCAAGATCTTTCAACCGACAATTGTTATCCAGGTATTTATTTGAAATGGCATCCTGATCATCATCTGCTCCTACTTTCATTGTAAATCCCACTGTTGTCGAGGTTAAGGATAGCCTTAGACCTATTTTCAAGGAAGTTACTCAAATAGCAAAGAAGGAAGACTCTTCTGGCGCATTCTTGAGGGTTCCCGATGGTGTAGTTTATGTGGAAGATGTAAGGGCCTATATTCATTGCACTTTGGAGGATTTAGGCACTAAGGAAATTAAGGGAATGTATCAATCTGTGATACTGGGTAGCTCTGGAACAATCAAGATGAAATATCAAATTAGTGAAGACTTAGGGTTAACCAAAATCTTGTATATACCGGAATTCAAGGACGAAATGATTAGATATGTTCTGAGCAGGGTCCATAATGAATTCATCTGGTTAGATCGGCCTCACATGATCACCAAAGAAGCAATTCAGGTGGTCATCAACTTACTCAAAGTCGGGCAGGAACCAGGGAATAAGATCTCCAACACTAACGTTGAAAAGCTCACTGACGCAACCCATGATGGAAGGTTGATGAGGATCAACACCATTAAAGATACAAATGTAAAATTTGCTAGCATGATCATTGGCTACAAGGTAACACAATCAAGTCGATTAAACTCTGTTGCCAGTTCCTGTATCCATGTTGCATATCAAATGATAAATAATGATGGAAAGTATGATTTTTGTGAATGGTTAAGAAGTGAATTAATGATATATCTTGGAAAAATCAAAAGTGTTAAGAAAGGAACATTCCGGTTTGGCAATCTTATTGTCTTCTTGATGTTGTATTTCATGAATGAGCTACCAGGTTTGGGAAAGAAATGATGGGTTGATGACATACCAGTAGGCATGCAAATTAAAGATGCAATCACTGGTCTTGGCAGCAATAGGGATGAGAAGTTATGGGGCTTCTTTAAATCTTTCCAAGAGAACTTGAGACTGAGGGAGAGAATCTCCAAACACATTGTGGAGAAATACTCCACTGAAATCTGCTTCATGGTAAAAACATATGAGACTCTCATGGAAGCGGTGGAACCTAGAACAATATGGATCACTGAATTGGGCTATTAAGTTGATGACAACATCTTGGAACTATATGCTAAAATTTTGATTGATGCTCCTTTGGATGATAAGGCTGAACACTTTGGTACTACAGAGGAGAAGGATCTTGAAGTTAAAATTGGTTTCAATAAGAAAATGAGGGAAAAGATAATAGACACAATGTCTACCTTCATTCAAAATGTAATTCACAAGATAGATATAGAACTAGGTTCTGGATCTAAACTGGTAGATCAACCGACAATGGCAACTGCAACAACTGTAGTGAAAAGTGCTCCTAAGGTAAAGAGGCTGAGATAAGAGATACACTGGGAGAGGATAAAGAGAAGAAACAAAAGGAAAAGGAGACTGATAAAACACCCAGTACTATACCAGCAGTTTATTCCTCAACAAAACTTTTGGTAATTGACACTTCTCAAGTTGAGAAGAAATCCATCACAAAGATGAATCCCACAGAGCTAATGATGATGGCTGCTCAAAAGCTAATGAAGGAGGGATTTGTAGACAAAGGAATAATAGATCTGTCAATAACAGTTTTGCACAGATTAATTCCTGAATGTATAATTGAAAATCAAGCAAGCCCTTCCAACAAGCTTAAGTTGTTGACATAGCACATTTCTAAAAAAATTCAATCATTACAATAGATTTTCGACCGACAAGCACTTGAAAGATTTACTTTGGCTAAGAAAGCCGCTTTTGACTAGATTATTGAGACAAAGAAAAGGAAGATTGGAGAAAAACTTATACTTATTGAAAATTCTTTAAAATGATGTACTAACATTTTCAGGGTCTGTTGTAATATAGAGATTCTTACAACAAATGTAGATAAGAGGATAAAGGAGTTACAAGAAAAGATTTCTAATATTGCTAATTCTTTTGATGGACTTACTTCACTTACAACATCTATTGATGGACAAATTTTGACTTTGGAGAACCAAATTTTTGCTTTTAAAAAGGAAAGAGATAAGATCTTTCAGAGAGAAAGTAGTCTCAGAGGTTTGGTGAGTCCAAGATTGGATTCACTTGGTGTACATAAGAGGGAATGCATGGATATTCTTGGGAAGCCCACACTGGCAGAAGTCACTGAGAAAGAATCACTTGCACATTTACTGAGTGGACTTGTATCCATATTTGAAACATTCAAAATCGGTTGGGATACCTATATAGAGTTACTAGAGAAATCTTATCCGGAAATCTTGAAAATGGTAAGGGTCCGGTAAGTAATATGTAATTATTCATTCTTCTGCACATATTCCTAACAATTCTTTCAATTCTTTCACCGGTCTTTGGCATTGATGCCAAAGGGGGAGTATATGTATGTGAAAAATGAAATGAAAAGGAAAATATGTATATAATCCTAGGGGGAGGATATTAGACAGAGAGTATATTGCAAACATAGTCAATCAGCTCAGGGGGAGCATGTTTTAGCTCAGTTGAATTGGCAAGGAATCCATTTTTCACATGAGTGTTGCCATCAATGCCAAATGGGGAGATTGTTGGCAATTGACACTCATTGGATTCATATGTTGTTATTTATGGCAACAAGATTTTGTAGAATAGATATACCAGCAGATATTGGCATTGGAGGCATACACCGACAAATATCGGCATTGGAGTAATCAGGGTCATCACCGACACCGACACCAACACCGACATCCAACACTTCAGTGAAGTCGACATCAGTTTGGGATCCAAAAAGTTTTATTTGTAAAATCATTTTGTAATTATTGTATAGGGCCGACATTAAATATATTTTGTAATGTATTGTAAGCCGACATAAGGCATATTTTTTGTAAAGGGTATATAAGTCAGTTTATTAGGTCGTTTTGAAATATGACAAGGAATCAAAATAATTTGATGCGAAGGATATGTATGTGGATAATTTGTATGCAAAAGTAATATCATGCAATGATCAATAGATGGTTTGTAAGTCATTCTTAGAGGAAAGGAGATGCCGGTAAAAGGGTTTAGGGTTTATGAAATGGTACAAAACAAAGCTATAACCAAAACTCTTTTTGGCATTGCAGATGCATTTTTGAGTTCACCATTACTATTTTATCTTAGTAGAAGTTTGTAGTCAGTGAGACTCTTTTGTGTTGAGTAGTGTGCTCTAGGAAGTGTGCCTTCCTGCATGTGCAGGCCCCCATGCTATGCAATATCTTTCATATGGCCAGTGAATTGATATTGTGGGTCACAAATCCCATTGTGGTTTTTCCTATTTGAGGTTTTCCATGTATAAAATTTAGTGTGTTATGGTGTTCATTCATGTGGCTGGTTTATTTACTTCATGTTATATGTTTCTTCATTTACAGGTTTATATGTGTATGTTATAATAAGTTAAAATCTTATATTACTGACATAACAATGATTCACCCCCCCTCTCAGTGTTCTTGGATTCCTTCAATTCCAACAGTTAGATGTGTGATTGGAGGACTTATTAGTGGAGGGAGATTTTGGATTAGCAAGTTTGGATGCCACTGTGGATTTTACTTTGAGACACATTTCTTCTATGAGTAGCTTGGGAATCCACATAGTTTTTAATTTTTTCTTTTTGGGCCTTTGTGGCCTTTTGGATTTTTCTTTCTTTTGGATCATATTTTTTCTTTTCTTGAGCATGTCTTTTTGAGGGGACATGTTGATCCTTGGATATTTGTGGATTTCTGCATTTATGCATTTTAGATTTGGCATCCAAATTTCTTCCAATAGCAATGGTATGAGTGCATGAGGATGGTGACTTAGAGATTTTATGAATGGTTGGATGAAGGGAGATTGTTGAAAGGAAATCAAGAAGGTGTTCCTTCATTGATATTGCCTAAGGATCATTTGAGGTGATGGAGTGGTGGATGGAGGGAGGTAAGGACCGAAGATGGATGGAAAGGATGAAGGGTTTAGCTTTGTAACATAAGGACCCAAAATGGATGTGGATGATGAAGGAATGGACTTTAGGACATAAGGGCCCAAAAGGGGTTTGGAAGATGGGGGATGGTGTGATTTTGATTGATACGAAGGGATTTTGGATTTAGGAGGGATGGAAGATATACCAACATCTTGAGCATGAGATTTGTAGCCAAGGCCATACGAACTTTCATTTTCTTTGATTTGAAGGGGTTCCAAGATGCCTTGTTCGTGGAGACCTAACCCTTTACCTTGTTAATTTATTTTTTCACAAATTATTTTTCCAATTGGATTCTTGTTATTTTGGAAACAAGATGCGAGTCCATTTTGAGGGGGATGGGATGTGGAAGTGATTGTAAGCTCTTGTAGGAAACCGGAGTGGATGAAGGTGGAAGAGCCAAGTTGATAGGTATGGGATTCATGGTTAACTTGGATAGGGGTGATGGGATCATGTGGAGGATGAGGATCATGTGTGGGATTAGGAGGAATGTTAGGATCATCATATGGATTGGGATTATGACTATGGATATGAAAAAATATTTTGATCTTGACATGGAATGGGAACCTGTGGTGGAGTGGGAGGGATGATTGGATCTTGAGATGGAATGGAATTATGGGAGGGAGTAAAGGGTAGACTTGGATTTTGAGATGAAGAGGCATAATGAGATGCAGGGATGCTTTGATCTTCAAGTGGAGAGGAATATATGCTAGCATGCTTTGGAACAAGCTCTTGACATGTTTGGGATTGTGGGAATGGTGTGATGTCAGAGGATATGGATTCTTCATCTTGGGTAGATGGAGGGATGGTGGTATCATGAAGCTTAGGGAATTGAGGGTTATCTTGATTTGGTTGGGATGAAGGACTTGGGGAGATTGGGTAACTTTGTTTTAAGGTGGGGATTTAGTCTCCTTTGCTAGTATGCCTTGGATTAAATCATGAAGAAATAACTTCGAGGATGGGGATGGTGTGGATTTCAGAGGATTACAATAATGCGAAGGTTTGATATTAGATGGAAGATTGGGATTATGGATCAAGGGATTAGGATTAAGGCTTGGATAAATATGGCGTAAAGCATTTTGATGGTGAGTAGATATGATGGAAGTGTTGTAAAAAGATGGGGATTAGGATGTACATAAGGGGGGAAGATGGAGGTATAGATATTGGATCATAGGGGTATGTGGATGACGAATAATATGAAGACATGGATGGGGAATAAGATGAATTTCCCTTGTCAAAAGTAGGGGAAGGATAAGGGATGTGAGATGAATTGGGATTGACTTGATAAGTGGGTTGTGATAGGAGACATGGATAGGTGGAAGTTGGATAAATTTAAGGCATGGATGAGATGGATGGGCATGGTTGATAGGATGATCCTTGAACTTCCATAACCATTTACTCAAACCAACCCATGATGTTTGAATGTGGGTTTTGAATAGCCAAATTTTTCTTTCGTGAGTGTGTGTAGAGTATGCAATGGTAACCTCAAAATGATGAGAATGGGGGATTGGAATTGGATGAGTGGACTTGATTGAGAATAGTGATGAGATGATGCTAGATGAAGATGAGGGTTAGGACTTAGCAAATTCAAACTGGATTGAGGATTGGTTGGATTCAATTTGATTTGATTGGATTCGATTGGGTTGGATTTGATTGGATTTGATTGGTCCTTGGATTCAGACAAGATTGATTTGGATTTGGATTAGGACTTAGATGAGGTGTGAAATTGATGATGTGGACCACAAAGCAAGGTGACAACCAAGCTAGGTAAAATTACGACCCTTGGATTAAGGTACAATTGATCATGCCTTCTTCTACTTAGGACAACCTTATGTCCCTAATCAAAATAGGACAAAAGAATTGGGGTTTTAATCAACCCAACACGATTAAGAAAAGGTACTTGGGGGGGATTCTTTCCCAAGCAGAAGAGCCAATTGATGATTGATTAAATATAAAGGTCTAAATCAAACTTTCACTAGGTGTTGACCTTGGATTAGGATTGATGATTGACGATTGGAGTAAAGGATTGATTAGGTTGATGTGATAAGTCCTCAATGATTATGGAAGAATGAATTGATGATAGGCAGAATAAGGGGAAGGTTACCTGAGACTAGATTAATGATTGGATACAAATATTAGTTGGGTATTGATGATCATTTGAATGGATGATTGGGGATTTAGCTAGAATGGAGATGATGAAATAGGTTTTTGACAATGACAAAGTGAAATTTGAAGGGTTTGGTCAAATGTTTAGTCAAATTTGGGAATTTTTGGATTTTTTTGACTTCGCAAGAGATATCAAGCAATGAATACACTTTGGCCAAGGTAATGCTTTATGGAAAGCATGAAAGTGAGGAGGGCCTAAATTAGCCCAATGTAACAAAATTTCACTAGTTTGCATAATGAAGACACTTGAAAACATACAACTTATGATGGAATTGGAAACCATTCAATGGGCCCCCCTGGACTTAGAAATACCTCAAACAGGTGGATAGATAGAGAATCTAGTAGCACTGGCTCCACTCCATGGTACACACTTCTCAGGCATACTAGATTCTCTTACCTCGAAGATATGAAGATCTTTTAATTTAGGGATTCCTATCTCATCTTGAGTGGGTACATAAGGGGTATTTATGGGGTGCGATCCACACTCCTCGAACCATCAAATGTGAGATTTGGGCTACTACAAAAAGGTTCTTAGTAGTTTTTTAATAGGTTCAGTCCAACAACGATTTTGGGAAGCATGCCACTTAAGGCTCTAACTGAGCTTATTGGTGCAGAGAAGGCCTCCACATACGTTGAATTCACTGAGCACTTTGACCATTTGACCAGGTTTTTATATAGGCTCAAAAGACACCACTCGAGATTGCACTGAGAGAATCGATATCCCCGACGTGTCCCAATTTGAAGTACCCTTGTGAGGTGATGAAATTCCCAATCAAGAATAGCCCTCAACTACAAAAGAAAAATAGGGTTTTGTCAATCACCTTTCTCATCACCCAAGGTCCATGAAGGCGAGGATAGAATGTAATAGATGTGATGGTGGGTCCACCCTACACATGTGGAAGCACACCAGGCACGAAAGACATGCATTCTTTTTAGTCCCACATAAAAAATGTTTTCTAAGCTAAGTATAATGAAAGTAAACTAGATTAGTGGGAAAAAAGATGGCCTTCAACTAACGTGCTACAAAAACAAGTTATTAGTCTAAAAATTGTCTTGGGCTTACGAATAAAACCTGAAAAAACTTAGATTATGATTAGTAACACAAAACCCTAACTGCCTTGGTGCAAACACCGAATGTCTACGCAGACGTTATACGTCTGCATAGGTGCCAAAGTAGGGCCTGACTCTAAACAAACAAAATTAGAAAGAATGAAAATAATTTTAAATTTTTTTAAATTTGAATTATGTGTGGGTGAATTCACCTACAAAGACGCCAAATTAAAACGTAGATGCTAACCGTCTGAATAGACATCGAATCAAGAAGCTGCAAAAAAAAAAACATTAACTAGTAGAAAATTGAAAATTTGATATTTAAATCTAAGCAGGAAATGGGTCTGACGGAGACACCGAACCAGGTGTAGATGCTAGTCGCTTGTGTAGATGCCTAAAGTTTTTGTCTAACCTGCTAAAAAAAAGTAATTTGCTAATTAATTTCCAATTGTTAGAGAAGTAAAATTTGCCAATTTTAAAATGTTTTTGTACTTTTTAGATTGTTTCAGCAAATGAAAACAAAAACAAAAAATTAAATGTTGATTAGCTCTCAACTTAGGGTGGAGACATTGACGCGTTTAAAAATGCAAACGCTTATTCAGGAAATATAAAGAAAAGAGAGCGGGAGAATTCAAATTTGAATTCAGAGGCCGATGTAGCTAGGTGGAGATGCTAAAACAATGATGCAAAGACGTCGATGTGCAGTCCCAAACATTGAACCAACAACCTATGAATTAAAATTCACAAAAACTCACAAAATGATTAGTAAAAGGGATGTGGGTCCCACCAAGCGTGCCAAAATTAACCAAGGAAAAATCAACACAAGGGTTAATGGTTAGATTCAATCCAAATAAGCATGAAACACATAATCAAACATAACAAAAATGATTATACCTTCATGTGACGCTCTCTTGTTCCTCCGATTGAGCCATTGATGAAGTGAAATAGCGCCCTATCTCCACTTGATTGGATTGGATCTTTGATAGGATAATATGTGGATTGCTCTCCACTACACAACAATATTGCATTGGACTAAAATTGTGATGGATGGAATTGGATGATTTGGGTGAGTCCATATTTTGAAATTATGATGGTATGATGGATGATTTTGGATCTCAAATGGACAACAAAAGAACATGATAGAAGTGGATATGATTGTGAAGGGAGGAGACTCCAATTTATAGATTGGAGAAGGCCAGAATAGAGGGACAAGATTGGTTTGGGATGAGGGGTAAGATTGAACGAAAGTGGAGGAGAGGATTGAGAAGAAAAGGTGTGGGACTCAATAGAATTTCCATAGAGGAATTTCTTGTTTGATGAAGAGAATCCAAACATAAAACCACCAATTAAGGGACAACCTATCCCAAATCACCTATTTAGTAGGTGTGTTCCTTCATTTAGGTGTTCTTACTCATAATTAATCAACACCTTTCCTTATTAAGGACTCACAAACTCACAAATAATCCACCAACCTAAGAGTTATCATCCACACATTTTCATACTCCTTTCCTTGACCAAACTCACAAGGTTCAACTCCTACATCCACCCTTCAAGTCTTCATGACACCCGGTTGCCTAGACCCATTTCAATGGTCTTAAACACATCATTTGGATAGTCTTTATGTAAACATAATACTCTTTTTTTGAGACACCCTCCAAATCTCCCAAGGAAACATCATGACACCCTGCTATCTCAACACTACTCATAGGGACAAAAATCAACTTTTAGGAAAGTCATGTTCAAGACAGGGACAATCATGATTTGAGGGATAATTCTTTACTCTCAACCCTTTAAATGCAATCCATGGTGATGGGGAATATTCATAATACCCCCCCGACTTCCAAGTTAGCCCCAAATCCACTCTAATCCTGTAAAGTGTAGAAATTCAAGTCACTGTCAAATTGTGTCAGTCAAGCATAAGGTTTAGGACAATTGAGGGTTTTTAATCTCTTTAGCTTGTTCAAGGTTAATAATATTGATAACATGTCCTTAGGCACTCCACACAGCCTTATATTCCTTCACAACCCTTTTAAGGCTCTCACCTTACATTTAGCCTTCCAATCACCACCAAAGCTCTAATTTCTCGAACTGAGATAGGGATTTCAGTCCTTATACTCTTCTTTAGCACGTTCCAACTCCATCATGAAACCCTGAAATCATTAGAAGACAAAGAGATACATATTTACAATATTTTTCATCAATTGGATGGTGTCTCAATCATGAATATAAAGAGTTTTACATTTTCCTCCGTCTCGGATTACCCTAGTTTGGGTTTTGACAGATTTCAAGAAACACAAGATATCTTCTTCTATAGTGCACCAAATCGAATGAAACTACTTGGAAAAGGAAGAATAATCATTCAAGAATCATAAAAAATAAGTTTTCAAAGAAAATGAATAAGACTTGTCAATGAATAACTCCTTGGAGCAGACTGTCACGTGGTAAATCATAGGAAAGTGCAAAAAGTTTCATGATTTTTATTGATTCTTCCTTCATACTATTAACAACAACCTTGATTCAAAATCTAAAGGTATATTTATGCATCCAAATGGTGGTTAAAACTTCTAAAAATACATTTCAAACCATATGTGCGTTGGGTACAATAATGCAACTTTTTGTGTAAATGACAACTTGACAATTTGGTGACAACATTTTACCATATTGACAACTTTGACCTTAGACAAACCTATGACCCCCAAAACATAAAAATAGGTCCAAGTGGAGATAAGAACATCTTAACATAAAATTTTACATCAAAATGGACCATTTAGACACCTTGAGCACTCTTTGACAACTTTTTTACAACTTTTGAGAAATTTTGAGCGATTTTGCCAATATGAGTAACGTATGACTAGACATAACAAATATTGGTCTAGATGACCTTATTACATAAAAAATGATCATAATTGACCTTATTTACATTGAGAATCTATCAAAAGAAATGTCTTCCATATTTGACCTCATGGAGGCCTGATGAGTAAGGAGGTGCTCTTGCACCATGCACCCACCCTATAGAAAAACTCATGTCCCATGAGGGGACTCCAACTCCGTGTTGTGAATACACACCTGATACACCTGCAAAAAATGGATAAAAATCAGAACACAATGGCACATTAGACCAAAAAGGATTACCAACCACCATAACACTTGGTTGATGCCAAGAATTTCCTTGTGGTGCTTTCACTTGCACCCTCTCCAACACTTGTTCAGTCTCTTCCTGCTGTACTTTCCCCTTAACACCTGCATTTACATGTTGTTTTCTGATCTTGTCCTACACAAAAGGACACATAACTGATCCAATCATTACCCCTACAAACAAACCACTATTTTCAACCTTCTCTAACCTTGAATTGGCTGCAACTTCCTCATCCTTGAGTAGTGTCTTCTTACCAAACATAATTATTTTACTCTTACCCTTGACATCATCATTCATTGGCATTAGAGGATACTTAACCCCATCCTTTTCAATAGTATAAGTGTTGCTCCTACCATCACAACAAGTATTGTTATCATATTGCCAAGGTCTACCAAGTAGAATATGACTACATTCCATGGGCAAGTTATCACATAAAATACTATCTTTATATTGACCAACCTGGAAATCAACCTTTTCTTGTTCCTTCATCAACAAAGTAACACCATCATTAACCCAATAAACTCTATAAAGATTCTTATGAGGTATCATTTCCAAATTCAATTTCTCAACCATTTCAGTAGAAACGATATTATCGGTAGAACCAGAATCAACAACAATAGTACAAACTTTACCTTTGCATTGACACCTTGTCCTAAATAGGCTTCTTCTTTGTATGGGTTTATGTCCTTGTGAGGTCTTCAAAATAGACTTCTTAATCATCAAACTCTCTCCAACTTCAAAATTACATTCAACCACCTTTGAACTATCAACAAACTATTCTTGTGCAAATGCAACCCTTTTGTCAACCTTAGATGACGATGATGTTGTATTTTCAGGACATTTAAAAGAAGGATGACCAAATTTATTGCAATTATAACATCTACTAGAGAATTGATTAGAACCTCTACCAAATCTGTATCTATTGTTACCAAATCCAGCTCTAGAATCATAAAATGATTGTTCTTTACCTTTGCTTGTATCACCTTGATCCTCATGGGTTTGTTTTTGTGAAGGAATTGCACCTCTACCTCAGTTATTTTTGCTTCCTCTTGTGGATTTCTCTTTCCTTCTTTTGACTTTCTCCTCAGCCTTGAGTGCCAATTGGAAACATTCTTCCACACTTTTGGGGTTAGCAATTACCAACTCATCTTGAATATTGAACCTAAGTCCTCCAAGATACCTAGCCACCTTTTCAACTTCATCTTCATCCCTTCCTACTTTTATACTCAACTTATAAAATTCATCAGTATAAGTTTTCACATATAAATCCCTCTGTTTTAAACTTTGCATTCTTTTAAACATTTGAACCTCATAGTCTCTAGGGAGAAACTTACCTTTGAGTTTTGCCACCATTCTATCCCATGAGATGATCTTTTCCTTGTCGTTCTTCCTATTTTCTTCCTGTTCATAATCCCGCCACATGAGAGCATGTCCTTTCAACTTTGTCTATGCCACTTTGACCCTCTGATCCTCTGGTACATCTTCACTCTCAAAATAAGTGTCCATGGTTGCAACCCAATCAAGTAGTTCTTCTTCATTCATATTTCCACCATACATAGGTAGGTCAACTCTTGTCTTGTACTGCCTTTAACAATATGACTGTCCGCCGCTCTTCAGGATCTATATACTCTTCCCCTTCTTCTTCTTGGGCCTCCTCTTCTTCCTCTTCATCAGTCACATCTCCTATGCCAACATTCCTTCTTTGATTGGACTCTAAGGCTTCAAGCCTTGCTATCACCTCATTATAGGATTTTGGCAACCTTGCATTCTTCTCCTTCAACTCCTGCAACTCTCTAGCAGTACCCACACTCTTAGGAGGCATCTTGTCTCCAACCTCTTACTCACTCTTCTCTCAAATCCCAACTATCTTCTTCAGGGATTTAATTCCTTGCTCTGATAATACTTTGATGCAGAGAATCCAAACATAAACTCACCAATTAAGGGACAACCTATCCCAACTCACCTATTTAGTAGGTGTGTTTCTTCATTTAGGTGTTCTTACTCACAATTCATCAACACCTTTCCTTACTAAGGATTCACAAACTCAAAAATCATCCACCAAACTAAGGGTTATCATACACACATTCTCATACTCCTTTCCTTGATCAAACTCACAAGGTTCAACTCCTACATCCACCCTTCAAGTCTTCATGACACCCGGTTTCCTAGACTCATTCCAACGGTCTTAAACACACCATTTGGACAGTCTTTATGTAAAAACAATACTCTTGTTTTGAGACACACTTTAAAATACTCCCAAAATGCATATACAATTCTCTCTCTACCCTCCCAACCTCCCAAGGAAACATCATGACACCCTGTTATCTCAACATTGCTCATAGGGACAAAAATCAACTTTTAGGACATTCATGTACAAGGCGGGGACAATCATGATTTGAGGGATCATTATTTACTCTCAACAATTTATATGCAATCCATGATGATGGGTAATCTTCCTAATACCCCCCATAACTTCCAATTTATCCCCAAATCCACTCTAAAGCATGTAAAGTGTAGAAATTCAAGTCACTGTAAAATTGTGACAATCAAGCATAAGGTTTAGGACAATCAAGGGTTTTTAATATCTTTATCTTGTTAAAGGTTATCAATGTTGAGAACATGTACTTGGACACTCCACACACCCTTCTATTCCTTCACCACCCTTTCAAGACTCTCACCTTACATTTAGCCTTCCAAATCACAACCAAAGTTATGATTTCTCAGACTGAGACAGGGATTTCAACCTTGTACTCTTCTTTAGCACGCGCCAACTCCATCATGAAACCATGAAATCATTAGAAGACAAAGAGATACATATTTAAAATATTTTACATCAATTGGATTGTGTCTCAATCATGAATATAAAGAGTTTTACATTTTCCTCTGTCTCAGATTACCCTAGTTTGGGTTTTGATAGGTTTTAGGAAAAACAAGATATCTTCTTCTACAGTGCATCAAATCAAATGAAACCAATTGGAAAAGGAAGATTAATCATTCAAGAATCATAAAAAATAATTTTTAAAAGCAAATGAATAAGACTTGTCAATGAATAACTCCTTGGAGCAGACTGTCACATGGTAAATCATAGGGAAGTACAGAAAGTTTCAAGATTTTTATTGATTCTTCCTTCATACCATTAACAACAACCTTGATTCAAAATATAAAGGTCTATTTATGCATCCAAATGGTGGTTAAAACTTCTACAAATACATTTCAAACCATATGTACGTTGGGTACAATAATGCAACTTTTTGTGTAAATGACAACTTGACAATTTGGTGACAACATTTTACCATATTGACAACTTTGACCTTAGACAAACCTATGACCCCCAAAACATCGAAATAGGTCCAAGTGGAGATAAGAACATCTTAACATAAAATTTTACATCAAAATGGACCATTTAGACACCTTGAGCACTCTTTGACAACTTTTTTTACAACTTTTGAGCAATTTTGAGCAATTTTGCCAATATGAGTAACGTATGACTAGACATAACAAATATTGGTCTAGATGACCATATTACATAAAAAATGATCATAATTGAAATTATTTACATTGAGAACCCACCAAAACACTTGTCTTCCATATTTGACCTCATGGAGGTTTGATGAGTAAGGAGGTGCTCCTGCACCATTGTCTCCACACTTCTCAAGGTATATGGGGAAGAGCTCTCGAGTACATGGAAAAAAGAAAAAGGAATTAAAAATTCCTTGGTGAAAGGGGAGAGGATTTAAAAATTCCAAAATAAGGGGATGTGTGGGAAGAAAAAATGAGAAAATGAATTAAAAATTCCTTGGGAAGAGGACGCATGGGGAGATTCAAAGAATTTGAATTTGTTTGAAAGGATCAAAGTGAGTAGCTTTTAAGGTTGGAGGATGAGATGGAAAATCCATTTATGGAAAAGAGTTGAATCATTCCTAATCAAGTTGATTAGGGATGTGAAAATGATTAAGGAGATTGTTTAGGTGGATTAATGAGATATTAGAGTGCAAGTGGGAAAGTTAGCAGGATGTGACATGAGGAGAGAGAATGAGTGGAAGAATATGAAATTGGAGGAAATGTTGAGAATGATTAGAGGGTGATTAATTAGGATAGATGATAGGATTAGGAAGGTGATTTATAGGAATCATTTTAGTTAAGTTAATTAATTAACCAAATGAGACTTAGAAGAATTAATGATTTGATTGACTTTAGAAGAATAGGAAAATAATTAATCTATTTGATAAATTTATCATTGGACTATAGTGATAAAATTAATTAAATTTTATTTAAATAATTTTAAGAAGAAATGAACTCACACAATTAAATTAATTAATTAATTATGTGGAGAGGTTAGATTAATTAAATATTAATTTTCATTAAATTTAGATGTCCACATATTTGAAGCAAAGGAGAGAGTTTAAAGAGAGTTGGTGGCAGTAAATGAGATCATAATAGAAAGAGGCATGAGCATGGATCAGTATGAAGCAAAAAACTTACTTAATGAAAAATTGTCTAAAGTATTGGCCAGAGAGGGATGCTACTAGAGACAAAAGTCAAGATAAATCTAGTTGAAGGAAGGGGATAGAAACACAAAAAAATTCCATAGGACTAGAATTGCCAATAAAAATAGGAAAATGATAGCATAAATCAAGAAGGAGGATGGGATAATGGCATATTCCATCGAGGAGGTCAGTGAGGAAAGGGTTAGATTCTTTGAGTCAATCCTAAACAAGGATACACAAAGTTATAGAGAAGAGAAGGAAAATATCTTAAACTCAATTCATACAATGATTAGTGAGGAGAAAAACATCAATTTTTTTAAGGCAGTCATCAAGGAAGAGGCCCAAATAACCACATTTCAGCTCAACCCAAGCAAAGCCTTGGGCCCAAATGGATTTCCTACCATTTTATTTCAACACTTAAGGGATATTGTGGGCGAGGACTATTTCAAAGCTTTGGAGGAATCTAGGAAGAAAATGACGATGTTGGGGGCACTAAATGACACTTTCCTTTCCCTTATCCCTAAGAGGAAGGATTCTCAAATGATGAGTGACTCTAGGATAATTGTTCTATGAAACACGGTATATAAGATCATCACAAAGGTTATAGAAAATAGACTAAAAAATATTCTTAAAGATATCATATCAAAAGAACAAAGTTGATTCTCCCTTGGAAGATCAATAGTTGAGGGAATAATTGTTGCTCATGAAGTAATACACTCTACCAGTAAGACAATAACAACAAGCATGATACTCAAGCTTGACATTCTTAAGGCATATGATTTGGAAATAGACAATTTTTGGTGAGTGTGTTGGAGAAATTTGGGTTCAATGATAGTTGGATGACATGGTTGAAGAGTTGCATCTCTACCCCCAAAATTTTTGGTGCTCATGAATGACAGTTCACTTGGTTTCTTTGCCTCTTCGAAGGGTTTCAGAGAGGTAGACATGTTATCACCCTTACTATTTATCATCATGGTAGAGGCATTAGAAAGAAGCATTGGTCAACTCAGAGAGGAGGGGAGATGGAAGGGAATGTCTATCACCACAAGAATGGACACAGTTACTCATCAACAGTTTGTTGATGACATGATACTCTTTGGCACAACTTGCCGAATGAAGGCTTGAGTCATATAATATTTCTTAGATAACTATTTCAAGGCCTCAAGATTGAGTATCAACTGACAAAATTTAGAGGTCTATTTCCTCAACACACAACCCAATCTACAAAGAGACATGAATAGAATCCTAGATCTTAGAGTGGCCAACATCCCAAGGATATTTCTGGGAATGCCCCTATTTGCAGGGATAAACAAAAAATTGGTACATGGAGAATTTTATCTATAGCTATAAAATAAGATGGAAACATGGAAAGGAAAATGTCTCACCTCTTTAGGCAGAATACTAATGCTCAAATCATTCCTCTCAACCATACTTGTATAATCCATGTCTTTCTTGAGGATTCACAAGGTGATGGAGGATATTCTCAACCAAATAATGAGAAGGTTCTTTAGGAGCAACACTCACTAATACATTTGGTCTTGATTTCCGACAGAGGTTTTTGATGGAGAAGGTATATTATGACCAATTTTTTTTTTGAAAAAATGCCCGAATTCGTCAGAATTCCGACGGTAATTTCACATTTGGTTTCGACGGAGAAGGCATTAGCAATGAAATTTGTTTTTTTTCTCAAAAAAGTTCCCACATTCGTCTAAATTTTGATGACAATGGGCATTACTTTAAAAAAACAAAAGAGGGCAAGTCATTTGTGCATTCAATCCCGCGTAGGCTTCCGCGTCGACTTCAACCCATGGCAAGATAAAACAACATACTCACCATTCCAAGTAGAATCTTCACCTTAATTTCGGATTTTCATAATGAGGAATTGCTGAATCTTCACCTTAATTTATTCATTGGATCTTCGGATTTGCATAATATTTGCATGAGGAATTTGGGATTCGCATAATATTTGCATAATATAGAGTAGGGAGCAAGGGAAAACAAATAGAGTAGGGATAAAATAATATAGATAAAATAATATATGTAGTAAATAACCCCTTGTTAATGGGGATGGAGGGATTAATCCATTGGCAAATCCAAGAAAGGGAATAGGTTGGTCTATTCGGCCCCAAAGGCTGGTTCAAACTTAATTTGAAGTGTCAAGGGGACACCTTGTAATCTCAGAAACTAGTTGCAGATTGAGGGATTATAGTGGAAATATGGTCACGCAGGGGACCTTAGTAGAAATATGGTTGGAGCTGACTCAAAGAGATTAGCACCAATAACCATCAATGAAGTAGAAGCACATACACTATTTATCGACCTACAAACTTGTGAACACTTGAGAATCAAATGAGTGCAGAATCTGTAGATTAAAGGTGATTGAATGATTCATGTGAATTCTATTAGGAAGAAACTATTGTCTACTTAGAAAAAATAAAAAATATATTGAGGTAGTGGTGGCCTCTCAACTATAATCTAACAAGAAAGATAGAGTAGGGAGCAAGAGGAAGCAAATTACTAGCACATATTCTAAAGATACATTATCAACATGGTTAGTTTTAAGATCCATTTGACATGCTAAATTAATCAAATCTAGCAAATAAATAAAGTAACCACATATTACCCTTCCCTTTTCCATAAATTTACCCTAACCTCAAACACCAAATGTTAGCATAAATAAAGTGATTTTTGAAGTAAATAAGCTTGAAACAAATATTTTTAGATCATTCTTAAATCATGGAAGATGTAGACACTAGAAAAATACCAAAAACTCAATGAGACAATGAATCGACAAAAACTTGATATATTAACCATGTACTAGCAAATCACTAGCACTTGAGTCCAATGTCTTCATAAAATGTATCATGAAACAAAGAGAATAAAGAGTCGCAAAAATTGAAACAAACTATGCTAGAGGCCTCATATCATCAATTTTCCAACCTTTAAAATATCTTAAAAACATCAATTTACAGGAGGAAACCTCCTTAATTCTATGAAATAACTTGCCCAAAATTACCTAACCTCTAGGAAGTCCAACCAACATGCAACTTGCTAACTTTTTTCATTCTAGTCCAATAACCCCAGAATAGTAAGTATGATATGCCAAATAAGAGAATGTGAGTAATTACTAGCCCAAACTAGAGTGGAGAGCTCAAACTTTCCTTTATACTTTGTGTAAATTGAAGTTGGATTTCATGTATGTAGAGGAAGAAGTTGAAATGCTTGTAGAAAGAAGGAAACTTTCTAATTTGGGTGCAGTTAACTAATAGTATTTGGATGGGCCCTTACTTAAATAAAGATAAGCTTGTTAGGTCATCACTTCGAATAACTAAGAATCTATTATTTGCCATCTACTTGATCAAAATTTGAAACAAATCAATTCGGACTTGGATTTCTTGTGGAGGAAGCCTTACTTTGCCTTTCCTTATACTCCTTATAATTGTACAAATATTAGCCTAAAGATCCTTCATTTGGCCCATCTATCCATTTGATTCGAAAGTAACTAACTCTAACAACTTTATTTAGTTTGGTAATGGAATTCTCTAAGGCTTTCACCACATTGGCAGCATGAGATGTAGCCACAATTAACCCCATACATTCATTCAAGACTTGTTCATCAAATTTACTATTTGGCCCAAACTTCCGTTCCACCTTCTTATCCCATTTAGACAAAATAACTTATATAGTGTCCAACCAATCCTTACCTGATCTAAAGGGATGAGCCCCCAAATTGATTGTTATGTATTCATCATAAGCCTGATGCTCAGTTAACATGGGCTAATGACACTTTACCATCTTAGTTATTTTTCCTTCTGTGATTTCTAGCTTGAATATTAGCTCGTCTAGACTACTTTGAATGAAGCCACTATCTCCATCTCTCAATACATCAACTTCTTTGATTTTATTTTCACTCAATGTTTTAATTTCACTTCCTCACATCTTTCTCCCATTGATTAGCACAGGCTGACATTATTAATTCCAACTTACTGGCTTCATCATAAACATTGTAAAACTTAGCAAATAAGGTTCTTATGTGATTCATTTGCTCCATAACCCATGTACCCATCATTGTAGCTTTACCCTTCATAGCATACAAATATTCCATTTCCTTTTTAGGAAGAAAAGTAGGCATCAGTATCCCTGAAACTTGAGAACCTCAAGGGGCATCAAGATCTTTAAAGAGTTGTTCATGTACTATGATACTAAATAGCCTTCCTTTCTTGTTTAGATTGGTATCATTTTTGCATCCTTATCTTTATAGTCTCAGTAGTTGCATCTAAAGTTGCTACTTCTCCTCATTTAGTTTATTTTCTAAATTTCACTTGAGTTCCCTAATGATCAAAAGGATCCATTTCTCAGTCATCCTTATTTGGCATTGGGATAGCGATGTTTGCAACTATCCCTCCTTTTCGATAGTTTTAGGTGGCATACAAGGTCATTGCCTTCTTTGGATTCCTTGCGGCCTTAACCTCAACAATCATCTTTTGCAAACTTACTTTCTTCAATATTCTCTTCTTTATCCTTTCAAAGCTGAATTGTAGCCACTTAGGAACATCTAGATTCTCATCACTTTGGATGGATGGGTTCATGGAAGTTACAACCTTCTTTGGCCTTTGTTCTTCATCTTGTTTCTTGTGCACCTAAGTTTAAAATTTTGGAGGAGTCATCTTGGGGGTGGGGGCCTAGATAGATCCTCTTTTTCTTGTTCTCCATGCTTCTTTGACTCTATGTTTCTTCTCTCTTCATTTTTTTTTGGCCTTAGGCTCTGAAAATAATTTTTATTGGTCTTCTATTGTCATGATAATTCTTGAGTTGTCTTAGTCCACTCCCATTTCCGTTGCTTCTTGTGTTTCACTTGGGTAGGAGTAACAAATAGGTGTATCATGCTAACTTGGGTATCATGCTATGTATCATATTATGTTGTGTGCAGGGCTCCAAATTAGATTTGGTACACGTTTGGGCATGAGGACAGTTTGATATCTCTATGTATCAGACATTAAAAGGCAGTAAGAGTGAAGAATTTGGTGGGAAGACCAAGAGATTGGTATTTTGAAGTGGTTGATGATAGAGAGAGGGGTGAGGGGACCCTATGAAACCTTCAGAAGGGTTTGTGGATCAAAACCAAATGAAATAGATTAAATTTCTATGACTGTCCTAAGGGTATTAATTGTCATGATTAAGTAAAAAAAGGTTTTTGAAAGGAACCTGAACCTTTTACATATCAGGAAAAAGATAGAGCATTAGAGATTAAAAGAATCGTGCCTGATCACTCCATCAACAAAAACTGATCCCACCTGAACCAAAAAGGGATCTCAAAACACATAACATAAAGAACTGCAAAAAGATAGCAAAAAGAAAGCAAAAGGACAACACAAAGACAAAGACAAAGATCGAGACCGAGACAACTACATATTTTTCATAATGTCTTCAACGTGAACCACCATCTTCTTCATGTTGTTCGCAAAGGTCTTCAAATCATCCATAGTTGTAGGCACCATCTGCTAAGGGTATTAATGGTCATAGTCATAGTTTTACTAGTGATATTATTTTTGTTTTGACAGAGTTGTGTTTATAAACCCAAGTGTTGACATGTAATGGAGTCATGAGATGTCTTAAGACTACATCAATACTTAAAAACAACATAGTGTGTAGGCACCTAAAATATGAAAGGAATACATATCGGAAGGAGACAATCATCCATACTTATCACAAGCTTCTGTAGCTCATGTAGACTCAAGGTGAGTTGCAAAATGACCATCAATGAGTGTGAACCCTGTCTTCACAAATTATGGTTAGTTGCCATGATACTTGACCCTATCCTCATGGTCTTGGCTCAATTCATATTAGTTTTTCTAAGCCTAGAAGCCAATTAATGTATCCAAGGGTGTCTAGAAGAATGGGTTGTATGATCATTGAATTTGTATGTTGAAACCATTATACATGCCCCTACCTCTGCATCACACACATGAGTCAAGGATGATAGTGTGGTGTGAAAACATACTATATGGATAGGACACAATAATTTGTACAAGATAGTGCTAGGTGAAATGCATTTAATATATTAGACTTATAGGGACATATGGGGAAGTTTGCGCGTGTGATGATGCCATGAAAGGTCTGATATCCCTATGTATTAGACTGAGAAAACCAGTGAAAGACAAAAAAAAATGCATTGAGAAGGCAAAAGGTTGAATTTCCTAATGTTTGGTGTTGAAGTGATGTGTGGGGACCCTGCCAAGTCAAATACCTTGTTGTAGTTTCAAAGGGTGGAAAAAGAATAAGCATTTTATTTACTGTCCTAATAGACCATCTATCATAACAATGATTACCAATGATTTGTGCGTAGCAAAAAAAGTTCTAAAGGAAGGATCTTTTTATTGTAATACCAAGTGAGTGTTCATAGACCTTGTGTAGGGTCCTCCAAGCCTAGAGTAAGGAGTTCAAAGCCTAGATACATTGATTTGGCCTTGTGGCCATCAATGAGTGTTGACTCAATAGGAGAAATATTGAGTTGAGACTGACAATTTTGGAAGTGTGGCATTGTTGAGAGCCAACACTTAGGTGTGAATCCCGTCTTCACGTATTATGATTAGTTTCCATGATACTTGACCCTATCCTCATGGTGTTGGCTCAATTCATATTAGTTTTCCCAAGCCTAGAAGCCAAGTAATATATCCAAGGGTGTCTGGAAGAATGGATTTTATGATCATTGACTTTGTATGTTGAAACCATTATACATGCCCCTCCATTGAGGGTATTGAGGAAGATTGGGATCAGAACAGTATGTTTTGTTGAAGAAACATGATGTGAGAAGTTTGATGAAGATTGGGATGAGAATAGTGGGATGAGAATAGTGTGTTTTGTTGAAGAAATATGATATTGTTGTGCTTTCAGCATGATTACTTCATGGATGTATGGTCTTCCCTAATGCATACTCATGTTGCTGTGCAATTATTTGAGTTTGCATGGGTATGCTAGTATCATGTCACCTTTATTTTTTCAAGATCAACTTGAATGGGAGAGTGGTTGATAATGCAATTAAATTTGCATGGTGCCAAAATTTCATTTGTTGAGGTTGGTTTGCAACTTGTGTTGGCATAACATAGGTGGTACATGTGCATTGTGTAACATATGTTCTTCCAATATTGTATGGGATAGGCTAGTATTTAGGCACCTTGATTTTCTTTGGATCAACATGAATGCAAGTGTGGTTGATTATGTAACTGAGGTGTTAATTTTGTGTGGTGCCAAAATGCATTTATCAAGGTTAGCTTGCAACTTGTGTTGATGTAGTGTATTTAGTACTTGTGCAACATGTAGCATGTATTCTTGTAAGATCTTGTTAAAGATTAGGATGTCATCCATGTAGACAATGATAACATATTTTATCAAGCACGAGTGTCACAAGAGCATTAGAAACTGTCAAAAGGCATAGCCATCCATTCATAGAGTCCTCACATTTTGAATATAGTTTTCCAATTTTTTTTTTATTGGATCGAAACTTGATGATATGTTGATTTGGTTTAGTGTGCCCAGAGATGACCCAAGTGATTGTTGATGTGTAGAAAGAGATACATGTTCTTCATTGAGATCTTGTTGAGACATAAGAGTCAATGTAGAGTCACCATATGTCATCTTTCTTGGGTGCAAGCATAATCGAACTACCACAAGGATGAACTTGATTTGATACTTCTTGAATTTACTAATTTTTGGACTTTGTGTTGATTTTGTTCTCCTAAAATGATGTGTTAAAGATATATTTGGAATAAGAGATTTAAGAATCAAGTCAAGTCAATATCATTGTGGCTTCATGTGGGATTCCAAATGGCATTGAAATTCATCCCAGTATACTTGAAATTGAATTACTTGGGTCCATCTAGTAGGACATGCTAAAAGGGAGCCAACAAGAACCATTGTAATTGGCATGCGTATTCTTTTAAAAATAATTAAAATGAATCACCGTCAGAATTCTGACATCGACCCAACTTTGCACCAATGACCAAACCGTCAGATAAACAGAATCCTCATCAGTGCATAGTTCCTGGTAGGCGTCGGAATTTCAATGCCAATTGAAGAAACATTCGATGAGGATGCTGTATGTTTGACAACACTTTATTGTCAGACCCTCATCGTAGTCGTCGTTGCTGGAAGTTCCTGGTAGGCGTCAGAATTCTGACGTCCATCCGATGAGGATGCTTTACTCTCGACGACATTCTTTGGCCGAATGAGCAATCATGGCCGCCGTCGGAAGAGTTCAGGATGTCGTCGAAATTCTGACGTTAGATGGCACTGTCAAAATTACTGATGATGAGTTTTCGACGACTTCATTTGTCAGCAGTCTAACAAAAAATAGTCGAAATTCCAATGATAGGCCATCGAAAATCAACCCCAAATGTACTAGTGACTGGAGACCAATAGAAATTTCTCATATCATGGGACATGATCTGCTCACCAAGAGAGGTAGTGGGACTAAGTTTAAGGAAATTAACTATCATGAAATTTGCCATGGGTATGAAATTGGTGTGTAATATATATGCCAATGGTGTTGGCATTTGACATAACTGATGCAAAATGAGATGATGTAGGTGATGCAGTTGAAGATGGATGACTGCACCGGTAGAGGATAGAAGACTATTTGTGATGAAGAGATTGAGATTTTGTGATTAGATGACTAGATCAATTATTTGTGTTGTCGTTGATGGTAACTAATGTCAAATGATGATTACTAATGTTCTTGATGTTTTGTTTTATCATCTAAGTGATTTGGTTTATCGGAAGACAGGGTTTACCGACAAAGAATTGAAGTCTGTGAAATAGGACTTTAACCAGTAAAGCATAGATGTTTTGGTTGAATTGGGCGATCAATGTTGATTGGTGATTTGTGGTTTGGAATCAGTGATAACTTTAAGAAACCCCCCTCAAAAAAATGTATAAAATCTTGGCGAATATTTAATTTTTTCTAAAAATAATAATAATGTTTATTGGCAAATCTTTCCTTTTTATTAAAAAAAAATTTAATTTTATTGGAGAATTTGTTTATATCAATTTGTTTTGGTAGAAAATATTGGTAAATCTTGGATAATAATCATTCTATGCATTAATTACTTTTGCATTTCATTTCATTTAAAAATAATCTTTTATAAAAAAGTAAAGGCATGAAGGTTGAAATCATTAATGACTTTAAGGGTTAGACTATACTTTATTTGGTTTCTACCATTAACTTAAACTAATCTAATAGCTCTCTTTCTATTTTGTGAGATAAAATTTACCAACAATTTGTAATACTTATGGTGCCAAAAATTGCTTTTAGACCATTGGTTTTCATTGAAGTCAACAATTCGAAAGCAATTTCAAACCCCACGAGCATTACAACTTGTAGGTACATTTTACCTCATGGAATACAATGAAGATCATTAGATTATATTTTAAATCATTGGTGGAAACAAAAGATTGTTGATATAACCCTAAAGTAACTAATAATTATGATACATTATTGGTGAATTAAAATGGATTTTTACAATAAATTATAAAATGTTGGCGAATCTGATCCAATCATGTATCAAATATTGTGGCGAATCTTTAAGTTAAAAAATTAATAAAATAAATTCTCTGGCGATTTAAATAAAATTAAAATAAAAATTTGTAAAATTGTGGCGATTTGCATCACCTTAAAAGTTGAAATTATTAGCCAAATTTGATTCCCAAATTTCAAAAAATAGCCAATTGGTGAATATTAGCCACTAAAGTTTTCACCGTTGGGAATGTGAGCTTGTATCATGGAAAGGAGTATCTGATAGGAACTGGAACTTGTGATGACTACTAGAAGGCTTGTTTCAAATTTCTGATGAAGTTTTGCTAAGGTTTTAGTAGGGTTTAAGGAACGGTGAAGAAGTAATCAAAATGGTAATGATTTTTGTTATGGCAGTGATCGACGATGAGTCTACATGAACGTGGTAACACGACACAACCCGCGTGAATGATTTGATTGCTATTTTGGCGTGATTCAAGGAAGAATTTCTTGGGAAACAATGGAATGCTTAGTGGAGTGTTTTGAGGTTTTGACTTTAATACAGATCAGATTTTCGTGATGGGTTTCGATCAACCAATAGTTGATATTGCTTGTAATTTGATGTTATGATCTGTATATTGATCTGAGATGATCTCTTATGATTTGTATTGTAATTTCATGATGTAATTGGGGTTTAGTGGTCGACCTAGTTGAGATGGCTATTTAAGATGGCACAGTTGATGTTTATTATGTCAGTGGTCTTAAGAGATTGTGTTGAGCCATCCAAGAGAAGTGTGAGATCTTCCCGAGAGTTGCAGAGTGTTGAGTATAACTGGATCTGATCTAGCAAGATGAGAAGTGCAAGTAACATATCACTTTTTCACTTTTTTTCCCTAACAGTTGCAACAAGTTAAATCCCTTAATCGGGTAGGTTCTTATAGGCCTTAAACATTTAAGTCCTCTAACAGGGAATATCTCAAAAGAGCGGTAAATCCTCTAACAATGTTGATCGTAATAGATCATCAAGCTCCTAACTAGGTTGCTAAGCAAATCCCTTAACTGGGTGACTCCTAACAGGGTTTGCTCCTAACAGGGTGTATTGTAAGCTCCTAACAGGGTGTACTTCAAAAGAGTACAAATATTTGTGGGTGCCAACTCCCACCGTGGTTTTTCCCTATTTGGGTTTCCACGTCAAAAAATTATGGTGTTCATGTGTGGAATTCGTTTCATGTGATGTTCTTATTTATGTTACATTTCATGCACTATTTCTGAGTACATCGGTTATGATGTTTTATCAGAGGTTTATCAAAGGTTATCGATATTGATAAGAATTGGTAGAGAAAGTGTTTGATCTGATAGATGAGGATAATGAGTTGGTAAATGATCAAATTTATATGATTGTTTAAGTGGTGAAAGAATTGATAGATGTGGTAAATGATTTGATTAATGTGTTAGCAAGTATGATAAAGAGGTTGTTAGATCTGATAAAAGAAGTTGAGATATTTGATAAATGATTTCAGATCTAATTAAGTTTGTTTTTGGTTTAAATTTTTAATTGGTATTAATATTGATTGATCCCCCTGCCTCTTAGTATTAACTGGATCCTCATAGGATTAACAAATGGGAGCCAAACATAGGTCAAAATCCTCAAACAAAAGCACTTGGACTCAAATGAGCCCACTCGAGTCCTCACCACCCTAGATCCATCAAAAGGATCAACAATTTGGAATTATATATTAGAATTTTGAAATATCATCGCAAAACATGTTATATTGAAAATCAAGAATGGAAAGCATGCCTCTCTTTGGATGGATTATTGGGAAGGACATGAACCCCTTGCAAACAATCCCAATTTGGAATAAATAAGGATAGAAACAACCCACATATGGGGGAGTAAGGTCAATGATTTCGAGAGGCAGGTCATCTAGGATGGTGTGGCTAGATGGTTGATTGGAAAGGCCATTGATGTCACAACATACATCATTTAATTTCTTACTTATTGAATTGGGTGTGTCGTAGAGTTGTATGTGAGAAGGATGTATTCAAGTTGCTGGTTTTTGCACTGAGAACAATGACTTACACTTCAGTCATGCTCCATTAGGAGCTCTTGGGATCTACTTCTCAAAACTAAGTTCTTTGTTTAGGAAACTATTTTAATCTAACAAAAAATGAAACTTAGTGTGCAAAACCTATCCTAAAAGAAACCTTGGTGGTTTTAGTGTGATACAAGCAAAACTCAATTAAGATCAATTCATGGAATCTCCTAATTATGGCTGAAATTAAATCTAATCTACAATGCATAAATTCAAGTTCTATTCTACTTTGTTGTGAACGATACCTACTTTACACTTGCAAAGAATTATAATTATATTCTAAATAACATTCAAAGTGAAACTAAATTCCATGAATTAACTCAATAAAGCTTCTATCTAGTCACTACTTCCATTACCATTGTGACTTACTGATAAAATCAGAGACTAAAATGCATTTATCGATTAATCTACTCTATGAATTTAGGCTTGACTAGATAAAAACATAAATCTAAACATCGATAAAAGGGATTAAGATAACTTTAAGCACTACTGAGAATAGTTTGCGAATGATAACTACCGATTAGGAATTATTTTTGAATTTTAAATTTCATGTATGAACTTGTAGAAGGAAAAATAGCCTAAAAAGAAACAACAGACAAATGAAAATAAAGAAATAACTTAGGATCACCTCCCTTTGGTTGAGCGAGCCCTACTCTGCCTCTAGTAGGAGCTTTTAACACTGGAATTTTTAGGATCCTTTAACACCGGTATTTTAAATCAACTTCTAGCTTGCATTCAAATTGGCTCCCAAAAGGGAGTAAAACAAAGTTTGGAAATTACAGAAGAAATTGACAAGATTCTGAGAACTGATGACTGACTAACTATTTCCTACTGAGAGCAGAGGGATATATAGGAATATCCTTAGTTGAATTTCAAATGATGTGTTACTCGCATGGATGGGTAACAAATACTAATTGAACTACATAAAACTTAATGTCTTTAATTACAATGCTTTATTTCTCTATTGATGAAACTATAAGTTTCATGAATAGTTGATGATGTTGAGTGTGGAGTAGACATCCAATGAAATTAAGTTGGAGAGGACCATTGCATTGCCCAACTGGAGTGATTAAAAGTATGACCATACATTCCACTTTGCTGGATAGAGAGTTCATGGCTCCATTCTTTGAAACAACTTTTAAAAATATCTGTAACCATATCCAAGAAAATAGGACAAGACATAACAACAAAGATTCTGGATAATAGTTGTTTCTTCATTAATTTAACCATGGAAGTAATACATTTAATACAAAATATCATTTTTAATATATACCTTCTAATTAATAAATAATAAAAACAAAAGAATTAAACATGTAAGCATATAGTCTATGACCAAACACACTAATTAATAAAATATATAGAGTTTTTAAGTATAAACTATGATTTAAAATGTCATTTTTGAGCACTCATCATCCTCCCCCTCCTGCTGTCAACCATGTCCTCATGGTTGAGGGTCTGACAGATCTTTGTTCATAGATTCAATCTAGATGACCAAATCAAAACGCAAAAATATGTACTCCTGATAAATCCTAGGGGGAGCATATCCTTTCATTTCTTCCATTCTGTGTATCTAATTTCTCATAATTTCTTTTGCTGTAATGTACCTAATTTTTAAAGTGATAATTAATTAAATTATTTTTTATTAAATTGTCAACAAAATAAATAAATATATAATTGATGACAATATTAATTATTTTAATTAAATAATAATAAAGTAATAAAATATTATTATAATATCACTTTATAAAATATATTTCTCCATCAAGTCGGCCTATCTTCTAGATTCTTCCTAGAGATCTTTATAAGGGGGTGTGTGATGATGTTTTTGGTATGCTTATGATTTGATAAATGATTATTGATTTTATGGAGATGATAACCTTCAGGAGTATCATAAGAGCTGGACAAAACCCTAGTTCTTCCAAAAGGAGGTGAATCGTGATGGAGTCCTCAATTGTGCCAAATTTGTAAAGCCTCCTGTGGAGACAAATTTGCAGGAGTCCCAGTAATAAAGGATATATTTGGGGGAGTTTGATATTGTTTTTCTTGTGGCCATTTGATTTATATCATGAAGTGTTAATTCTACAGAGATTATAGAAAGGCCGATTCAATTAAGAGGGATGTTAAGGTGTTGAGATACTCTCATTTGGTAAGGGCAAATATTGGTATCAGGTGGGAAGTATTGTTAGAGTAAACAATATAATTGGCTCTTAGAATCAATGACAATCCCAAAGACACTGAGAGGGGGGGGGCGGGTGAATCAGTGTCTAACCGGTTAGCAGAATATTTATACTTATTTAAAACTTTGCATCCCAAAACAGTGTACCGGTAAATAATAATTAATGCATCAAATAAGAATAACATAGACAACATAGAAAACACACCATAACATAAGATATTTAATGAGGAAACCCGGTGTGGGAAAAACCTCAGTGGGATTTGTGACCCACAATATTTACTCACTCGCCAATGAATATATACTACTTACAATAGGGGCCTGCACATGCAGGGAGGACAATAGTCTAGAGCACACTACTCAATAAAGAGTCACACTGACTACAAAATGGATTATCAAAATCCAATACAATGTACTTCTTCAAAACAACATCTTTCATGCCAGGTTCAGTACTGGTTTAAGCTCAGTCAATAACCAAAACCTTTGTTATCAACTATATCACCTTATAAAAAATTGCCTTATGCTTTTCATCCATCCACTTACAAAAATGACCTATAAGATCTCATATGTATATGAATCCATTACAATGTACCACGTCGGCTTTTACAAAAGATAATTACATTACAAAACAATAAACAAAAGTTTATTCCATGTCGGCCTGAGTGCTGGTATGCATTGTTGCCGATGTCGGTGAAGTGCCTGCCAGTGTATGTAGAAGTCTATTTCCAGTGCCAAGATTTGCAAGTTGGTTGCCAGATGATTGCCAGTTGGTTGCCATCAATGAAAACATCAACTATTCTCATAAGAGTGTATAATTCCAACAATCTCCCCCTTTGGCATTGATGGCAACACTAATGAGAAAAATCCAAAAATAGTTTCCAAAAACTAAAGTCCAAAAAGATTCCAGAAAGATGTGCTCCCCTTGAGTAAGTGATCTCCTTTGTATAAGTATTTTTCTCTCCACTACTCCCCCTTTGACGTCAATGACAAAGGTTTGTCAAAAATGATCAAACAAGTGCAAAAAATTTCACCTAAAAGTCTGTAACCGGTTGGTTACAATCTGAAAAATATTTGCCAAAACTAAATTCATTCAAAGTTGCCTCAGTCTGTTGGATCGTGCCGGTGAGATAATGCATGTGTTCTTGCAGTGATCTCTCTCCTTGAACTAATGCCTTAGATGTTTCAATTCTCTGAGTGATAAGATTGTCCAACTTAGGACCAAGTTTATTTTTAAGTTCCCGGGCATTTGACCTTATCCTTACCTTCTCTTTCTTAAGTTTCTCTAACTTCTCCTCAAAAACTGCCATTTCCTGCTAAAAACCAGATATATGTTTGGATGAACCAATTATATTATCTTCTATATCATCAATTTCTTTTTGTGTTTTTCTGATCTCCTCATCTATGTCCTCTGTCAAAAGGTGAGGTTTTTATGTTTCCCTATATAGCTCCTTGTACTCCAAAATTGTAGAGTTAAGTACCAGTAATAATGTGTTCAAGTGTTTTGTACACTTCTTTATAGTGTCTTCAAAGAATGTGTTTTTCTCTTTTTCAACTCTCTCCTTAATTGTGTCCCCATTCACCTTATCAATAGTTATTACATTATCAACAATAAATTTGGACAATGTGTCCAATTTACCTAAAGAATCTTTAATGTGATCTATGTTACAATTTGGTGCAATTAACCTAAGAATAGGTAATGTGTTGTCAATTGCCTTGTAGGCCAATGCATTGCAATCCGTTATCTTCTTGATTGAATCCAATAGTACCTCTGTAACATTGGTAAGTCTGAATTCACCTGTAGATGTGTCGGATGTCTGACCAATCATCTTTATTACCTCTTTGCTTCCATCAGATGTATCCATTTTGCTTACATTTTCTTCTGGTGGACTAGTCTGCGTTTGCATCTCAACCTTTAAAGATTTCTTAGACTGTTTCAATGTATTTGTGATTGCCAGTTTCTCTGTCTCTGTGTGCACCTTTGCCTCAGTTTGTTTCTCTAAAAGTTCAACTGCCGATTGCTTTTTCTTCGATGGCCCTATGCTAGTACCTTTATCTTCAGTAGGTTTTTCAGTCTGTACTGGTTTCTCTGATTGTGTTGATGTCTCAGTTTCAACAGTTTGTACCGGTTTCTCTGCTATGTTGCTATTGTCAACATTGTCTGACTTAACTTCAAAGTTATCCTTATCCACTACAATGTTTACCTCTTGAATATCCACATTCATTGTAAAAAGTATCTCCAACTCAAGATTAGTATCATCATGTCTTATTCCTTCAGTGTCAATAACCGGTGAATCTTCTAAGTGTACCGGTGCAATATCCAAAGGTGGTGGTGGAAGATTGTCAGTAATCTTAATGTTTGGAACTCCACCAATTTTTTTTTTACCTTTGTCCTTTTGATAAACCTTAAATGTCTTCTTAGGTCTGTTCATTTCCTCTTGTTTTTCTTTCTCCACAAATAATATATCCCAGTTGTCCGCTGTTTCATCTACAATTTGCTTCACTCTTCCAGCCATCAGGCTTACCTGCCGGTGTCCACTAGAAAATACTGACCGGTTAGCCTCAGAAATAAGTTCATCTATTTCTTCTTTGGAGTTAACCGGGTGAGCTACCAAGAGTGCTTCAACTTTTAATTTCTTATCTAATTCCATCATTGATAGTCTTTTTGCTTCTAGTCTCATGTAGAGATCATTTGGTAGCTCCTCAACAACTTCAATCAAATAGTGTTTCTGTCAGTATCATTTGAAGAAGTATATCATTTGGTCACATTAGATAAATTACCTTCCTTAGTTATCTCATTCAGTAAGTCATTCAATGTGGGGGTTACTGATGTCTTTTTTATTAGGTGTGAGTTTCTTCTTTGTTTCCCTAACCGCCTTCTGTTTCTTCCTTAATGTTCTTGTTTTCTTCGGAGAAGGAGAGGGTACCGGTGAGGGTTTTCTCTTCCTTTCGACTCTTTTGAACTCAGTTGCCTTACTACTATCACTGTCAGAAGATGTGTCAACCGGTGAAATATGTGCCTCCGGTTGAATTCCTTCAAGCTCACTAGCCGATATGCCACTAAGGTTCATGACATTTTATTTGATTTATTTTAATTTCTTAGATGCATCCCTAATGTATTTTTCTCTTCTCTTAGTCCTTTTCTGCATAGATACTTTACTCTCTATGGTTTCTGCATTTTCAAAGAATTCTTCAGATGGCTCTCTTTGTGCTTCAAGCAATGCTTTTGCATACTTTTCCAAAACATGTAGATCAACCTCATAACCCATTTTATTAACCCAAATAGTTCTAGGGCTTACTGCTTCCATCCACGTTTCATCTCTTTTAATGACAAAACAAATTTGCTTGTCATATTTCTCAACTATGCTATGAGGAATCCTTTCCATAGCTCTCATCTTAGATTGGAAAGTTCTAAAGTAATCTATTATGTTATTATCTCTATCAGTTCCCATGCTGGTAAAAGCTTCCTGTAGTTGTTTTCCTACCGATATATCATAACAAAAGTCTTTGGGTCCTGTATCGGGGATCTCTTTGGTGAAATATAACATCAAACATACTAGAAGGTTTCCAAAGCGGAAAGTACCTTTCTTGTCTCCCTTAATCTTTTTCAGGTTGTCAATAAGCTCATATTTTAACCATTCACACACATCTATCTTAGCATTGTTGTTTATCATTTCATGTGCACTGTAAATACAAAGACTGGAAACAAAATTGAGTCTGTTAGCATGTGTGGCTTTGTATCCAAGAACCATACTTACATATCTCACATTAATGTCCTTAATGTCATTTACTCTAAGTGATCTATTCTCAGATGTTGCTCCGGTTAGGCTTGTTACCATTTTGTTGGGAATCTTATTTGTCTTATCAGGTCTACTACCAGTTGAGGGTAAACCAGTAACTGCCCTAATTGCTTGTTGGTTTATCATACAAATAGAATCCAACCATAAGAATTCTCCATGTTCTCTACTCAATACAATCCTTACCACTTCCTCTGGAAATTGAGGGATATTCAGTATCTCCACAAAACCTAAAGTTTCCACAATCTTGTGTTCGGGTTTAACAATTCCATGTTCATCACAAATGACCTTATTAAACATTTTCATTAACTCCTCAGATCCTAGATCTTCTATATAGAAATGTATGTAAATCCTAAGGTCTTCTGCAAATGCTACTCCCTTAGGTATTTTTGAAAAAGCTCCTACAGAGTCGTCTTGCTTCACAATCTTGAGAATTATTTTGAATATGGGCCGAGGGCATTTCACATTCTCCACAATGGTAGGGTTCAGAATAAATTCAAGAACAAAAGATGAAGCAACCATTATGAAAAATACCTCTTATCCGGATGTTTGTTGAATGCTTGAAAAACACTTCTCAGATTTTCCTTGAATGCCTTTGCTCGATTTTGTGCTTACATAGAGTTTGAATGCTCGGTGAGTTTGAAATGAGGGTTTCCTGGTACTTTATAGCCAAAAGTTTCTTTAAAATATCATTAAATGCTCGCCGGTTAAGTTAAAACTTAACACACCTACCGATAAAGAAGAAATGTATCTTCTCACCATCAACCGAGGGTAGAATGCATGTTCTTCAACTCACTGCCATACCCCCAAGGGATTATTCCTCAGTTAAATGAAGAATCTCCTACTAGTGGAGGATTACTCTGTTCTATTGGTGAAGATATAGTTTCATCAGTTCTCTGATCTCTCTTCTTAATCCACTATTTAGAAAATTCTTTCTTTACTTCTTCTACCTTTTCTTTTCCCTTCAAGCTAGATCTCATATTGTTTGCTGGTGCATTCTTGCATCTACAGAATTTAGCAATATATCCAATCTTGTTACAAGCATAACAAGTTACATTATTCCTCTGAATAGCCTTTCCATATCCTTGACCGGTTTGTGATCTGCATTGATTAGATAAATGTCCAAATCTTCCACAAACATAGCATTTCACATTCATTTTGCAATTTTCTGAATTATGACCAACTTTGTTGCATTTGGAACATTGACTGGTGGGTGAGTTTGTGTTCTGATTATTTCTAAATCTACACTAATTTTCTTTATGACCATATTTGTTGCAATTGAAACATTTGCGGTTAAATTTATAAGCATTAGGTTGTCTTACCGGTTTGTTCTGATCTTGATTGTTTGCAGTACTGGAACTTTCTCCAACATCAAATCCAAGTCCATTAGTGTCCATTAGGCTTCTGACTTTTCAGCATGCCATCAAGCTCCTTTGAACTTTTCTTGAATTTGTCTTTGTGTTTATTTGCAGTAGCCAACTCATTTTCTAGAATTCCAAATATCTCATAAGCTCAGTTTTATCATGTTGCACGTGAATCAGATCTATCTTCAACATATCATTTTCATGACTAAGTCTCAGATTTTCATTTCCAGCATCATTAAGTCTCCGAGTCAAGTCTTCTTCATTCTTCTTCCTGTCTTGAATATCTTTACATAACCTCATAGTCATATCTTGTATTTCATTCTTCATATTACTGTTTTCTTGTCTCAACTTGTTTGCAATATCTCTAAGCATTTCTTTTTCATCATCATCTTTCTGCATCTTCTCATGATGTTATTTTCTTTTATTTTGTGCTATAAAAAGGTTCTCCTAAAGTCCTTTAATGAATTCCTGTGCAGTCCTTAGATCATCTTCAAGTTTGCTATTCTTCAATTTCTCTGCATCAAAATCTTCAAGGGCTCCTTCCAACTATTTTCTTAAGTTCTCCATCTATACCAGTGTCAGAATATTCCTCAAGCTATTAGGCTTTTGAAAATAGAGGACCAGGCTCTGATACCAATTGTTAGAATCAATGACAATCCCAAAGACATTGAGAGGGGGGGGGGGGTGAATCAGTGTCTAACCGGTTAGCAAAATACTTATACTTATTTAAAACTTTGCATCCCAAAATAGTGCACTGGTAAATAAGAACAAATGCAACAAATAAGAATAATAGAGACAACATAGAAAACACACCATAACATAAGATATTTAAGTTATTTATATCTGAAAAGTTTGTATAGCTGAATCTTATTGATAATAAATGTTTGGTGTTTAATCCGAATGAGATTCAAGGTAAAATGTTTTACCATTTTGATCTAATTTTGATGCAAGAAAGTACAAAATTTTGGAAAGCACAAAAAATTATATTTAGAGTGTGTCAGGGATATTTCAGTGGTATCAGAGCCTAATGTTCTACCAGCCTGTGGGAATTGTTTGATGAACAAGGTACTGGTATGGGTGAAGACAAAACAAAGACCTTCTTTAAGAGGACTAAAGAACTTCACATCATCATGTCTGAAACATTGAAGGAAGTGGCCCAATTGTTGAGAGGTGTCAATCAACATCAACATGGTAATAAGCCTATAAATGACAGGGGTAAAGGATAGCCTAATTGAGCTAATGAGATGGACCGATTTCATGCTGATTATAATACTTTGAGTGCAACAGTCCGTAATTTTATGACCTTCACTAAATACTGTGGACTAAAAACAAAAGGAGCGCATAGGAGGAAGAGGTATTGTCTTCAAGACAAGCTGGATGAAGAGACTGATATGAATAAGAAGAATAAAGAGCAGGATCCAAAAGAAACATTCTTGAAAGATGAAATCACAAGTGTTACCATTGAAGAAAGGATGGAAAAGAAATCACTTGCTGATAATTTATAGCCTATCAATGATCACGGGAAAGACAAAAAGCAGTCAACATGTCTAGAGCTTTGGAGTCCTAACCAAACATGTGGAAGTCCTAAGGAGAAAGAAGCTATGTTCACTAGTTCACTTCAGAAACATGGGGATATGGATAAGTAAGAATCAAGTATTACAACTGAAAGGGGAGGACACATAAGTCTTCATGACAACCACAAGGATGAAGAAAATGCATTCACGGAGTTTGCCAAACTAGCATTAATTGACCAGCTATATGGAGGTATGAATCCTACTATCATTCCTTTGTATATACCAACTCTACATCTTATTAGTAAGGAACAAATTTGTGATTTGGATGGAGATGATATTCAAACATATGATAGCAATACAAAAATTTGGTCATGTAGTGAGGTTGATGTCCTTTGTTTCAAATTCATGATTACATTGGAGAAATACTTATTAAGATCATATGAGGTATGTTGTCTTAAAGAGTTTATTGTGGAGACTTGGAGATTGCCCAACAAGAAGGTTCTCTAGTTTGATAATGTTTGATTTGTCGCGAATACTTCACCATGGAGTTGGTTGGAGGAAAAAAATAACATAGCTAAGGAGGTGCAGGTTTGGATTAGTTTAATGACAACTAAGGCATCTTGGAGTATATGTGACTTTAGCTAGATATACCTCATAGACCAACACTTATGGGAAAGAAACCTACCTTCAAAGTACATGCAATGAAGGAAAAAAAAGACACTTTGAAGAGTCATGAACATACTTCTAATTTCCTGAGAGTGACCCACAAAATTTGGCAATCACATAAGCCTCGCATTATAGACACTTAAGAATGGATTGATAAGTATGAAGTTAAAGGGGGAAATTCATATTGCTCACTATTTAATTTTGCATTAGTAGTTGAAGAGGAGCATGAGGATTATGTAGACAACTCAAAAAAATTGTTTTGATACATTAGACTTCAAGAGTCACATTACTTTGAAAGACAATTGAGAGTGAACAAAGCCAAGTTTATTGTTACCCTAGCTTACATTGATGATACTAATAAGATGCTAACAAATTATTGTTGGAAGACTCAAGATGGAGACAAAGGACTTGAAAAAAAACTATCCCTTGCACCCTTACAGGTACTCAAAAAATCTTTGGTTGATATAAAATTAAATTACATAAATCTATTAGCAGTAATCAAGAAGGAAGACTCATGGGGAGGGGGGTGAATTAGTCTTCACCGGATACAATAAATTGAACATCGAAAACATAAGCTAATAAACCACAACAATAACAAATAATAAAATTAACAACACAAAACATACAACCAAGATTTTGATGTGGAAAACCCGGTTAAGGGAAAAACCACAATGGGAGCCTACCCACAATAAGATGATACTCTGTAGTAGTATATGAAAATATTAAAAAGGGGAATGCACATGCATTCAAGCACACTTCCTTGAGCTCACTACTCACAAGATATATGCCTAAAAGGCTGCAACCCTCAAGGAAGTCTCACTAACTTACAAAAATGATTCGTACTACAATCCAGAAGAAATGAAATGCAATTATAGCATCTACAAATGCTTGATGACAAATCTGGCTAAGCAAAGTTGTCTACCCTGCAACATCAAACTCACCACAACACTTCGTTGAATGATATATCCTTGTTTGCATAATTACCTCTCTCTGATAATGCATACACAATACCAACACCAAAATTACATAATCATCTCACCTATATATAAAAATCAACAACCTTAATAACAAGGTCAGCTAGACCCTCAACTCATAATTACAAAAATTACATTACAAGATACAAAGATCAATCACTAGACCAATATTATGATTTACATAGCATAGCATGGACCTAATTCAAATTCCCAAATGATCACATCCACCGAAAATCATGCCAAGATCAACCGCAACATGCTACACCACCAAAAATACCGTATAACACACAAATCATCATCAGTTGATAGTAATCACCAAAAATTGCACAACGATTGATGCAGATCACCAAAAAAATAGGAAATGATTAGGAAACACTAGAAAACACATTAGAATCATCCAAAATAGTTGCACCAACACCTCTTATCAAATCTTCACCGATCAACGTCTCAAAGCTCAAGAACACAACCAATCAACAACTGTCACAAAAAAAGATAACTTGCGGGTCACTAAATCACAAACCATCTAAAATTAAGATACACAAGATCATCCCAAACAACATCCCAAAGTCTCAGCACAAGATTTGATCATACCGGAATATACCAGAGGGAATACCGATAGGAACACCAACAAGAACACCAACAGGAAGAACTGCAAACTAGATCAGAAAATCTTCCCAAACTCACCGTAATAACTCAAAGGAATATGTTGACATCAATGAAAATAACATATCCAAATCCAACAACCAAATCCAATAGACTACAACAATCTCCCTAACAATCTCCCCCTTTGGCATTGATGGCAACCTATGAATGTGAAAAACAGTCAATGCAAAGAAATAAGATATCACCAGCAAACTCCCCCTAAGATCGGGATAGATAATGCAATTTTCCACATGAAATCTCTCCCCCTTTGACAACAATGCCCAAGCTGTCCAAGAACAAAAAACAAAAATCATTCCCCCCTGTGAATATGAAACATAGATCTTTCTCGCCAAAACACAGAAACATGGATACACAGCCAAATCAATAGACTACTCTGACAGAGGAGCAACACCAACATCAATCAGGATAAAAGAAGAAGGCTCTGAAATCCACTGGATCAATGCAACTCAATGCATCTAATTCTCAACAGGAGGGGTGGATACCCCTATCTTATCTCTCAAATAGACAAATGTATCTGTAGGCAAAGGCTTAGTGAAAATATTAGCAATTTGTTCCTTTGTAGATACATATTCCAGCTTCACCTTTTGTTCATTGATTTTCTCTTTCAAGTAATTGTATTTGATTGATATATTCTTAGTCTTTGAATGTTGCACTCGTTTCTTTGACATATTTATAGCACTGGAATTATCACAGTATATAATAGTAGGCTCATCATAAATAATTTTGATATCTTTCAACATTTGCTTCATCCAAACTATTTGAGTGCAATTAGCAGTAGTAACAATGTACTCAACTTTAGCAATAGATAGAGATACCGAGTCTTGTTTCTTGCTATCCCATGAAACCAAATTCTTACCTAAAAAGAATGCTCCATTGCTAGTACTCTTTCGGTTATCTACATCACCTGCCTAATCTACATCAGTATAGGCACACAACATGGAATCATTTTTCTTAGGATACCATAAACCACAATCCATAGTTCCTTTTAGATATTTGAATATTCTTTTAACAACAATTACATGAATTTCCTTCGGATCAACTTGATATCTAGTAGCCATACATACAACATGCATAACTTCAGTCCTAGTCCAGGTAAGATATAATAGTCCACCAACCATAGATCTGTACAAACTATGATTAGCTTTAGGAGATTCATCATTTTTAGACAATTTACAACTGGTCACCATAGGAGTCCCAACTGGTTTGGAATCATCTAATCCAAACTTGTTCAACAATTTCTTCACATACTTAGTTTGAGATATAAAGATACTTTTCTTTGTCTGTGCAATCTGCAAACCTAATAATTTTTTTATCTCACCAATCATAGACATCTCAAATTCTTTTTGCATATCACTAGAAAATTTCATGCTCGTATCATCATTACCACCAAAAATAATATCATCAAAAAAGACTTCAACAATCAAAATATTATCATTTTTAATCTTTAAGTACAAAATGTATAAACCTAAAAATGGTTTGAAGATAGTGAATTAAATAAGCAATTATTTAATTAATCCCCCTTCCTAATTCAATTGAATTCATTATCAATTTGATTAAATTCTCCCTTTCATATACTTATTAATAAATCTAAGGATTTATTTAATTGGTTCATTTCAATAGTCCCCTTTGATTAATTAATCCTCCCCCCTTTTCAACCAATTCTTCTAATCCCCTAATTAATTAAAACAAATCAATTTATGAGTTGTTGAAAATTAATTAGTCTTTTCCTATTATTTGAATTTTTAAATTCAAATTACCCACATGCCTCCTAAATTCTAACCACCTAACCTAACCATCCTTATAACCTAACCCATTCCACCTAACCTTGGGTTTTGTTAACCCTATCCTATCTTTCACATCCTAACCTCCTTATCCTAACCTTCTATGGTGTGGATATTATCCCGTTGAGACACATGGAACTTTGGCCACATGTATCCTCTCTTGGACATTTGTCCTTTTATGAGCAAGGCTCCTTGACACTTGTCACCATAGAGATGACAATTTTCCTTTCCTCCAACCTCTTCTCCAACCTCTTCCAATTTCACCCTTGATATCTTCAGACTCAATCTTGACTGTTGATTCCTGCCACCTCACCCCTGGCCTTGGAAATCCTATAAATATCCCGCATTTTGGAGCACAAAGGATCCGGATCTCATTATCAATTTAGGAATTGCTACTATAGGCATATCATTGTAGCATTGTTGTTATAGGCAATTGCATTAGCTTAATTTGATCATTTTCTCGCATAATTGTTGAATCATGTAGCTTAATCAATCTCTTTTATAGCTTAATTGCATCATCATCATAGGTTAATCATGCATATCATTAGCTTAATTAGACTCTTGGATCAATCTAGCATAATCAATCTCATCTAGCTTGCATATCATCATCATTTCAAAGCCTTTGTCTAGGTGTAGTCAAGTCATTGGGATTGCTTATCTAGATCTGAGAGCAAATCCACACTCACATCTCTTAGGAGGCGATAGGTCGCTTTGTCATGGTTTACCATTCATTTTCTTTTATTTTGCTAACCATGCTTGTAATGATCTATTGAGTGTTTGTGTTGCAGCTATAGGTACCATACTTCATAGGCACGACATTTTGGCACCCATAGTGGGGCCGAAAATATCATTTTTGGCCTCTTAGCATCATTAAATTTTCAATCTCACAGGTTTCTGGCTGGGTCTGATTCAAAGTTTTGTATGAGTTCTCTTTCTGTCTCGTACGAACTCCTTTGTGATTTCGTACGAGTATATGAGAATTGTCATACGAGCAGGTCAAAATTGTTGTACGAATTTTTGCTTCCATGTTTTCAAAACAAATTGCATTTTAAGGTTTTCATGCTTCAATTTGATTACTACTAATGCTAACCCTAGTTTGTTTGTGAGTTTTTCAACAACCTAATTGGTTTTTGCAGGATGATTGTCAAAGATTGCGCTTGTCAAAGTTTCATTTCATCAGAACATAATGACTACTAACGTATCTATTTTTTAGGTTGCCTAAAGGAGAACTCAACCAAACTTTGTGTCTTCTTTAAGTTTTCTAGGCACACTTATTTTGCTACTAGTAAATGAACATCTTGCTTTCTATGTTTGAGAAGTTGTCTAAAAGGTAGGAGAGTATGCTCTTGTCCATTTGGACAACTAGAAATCCCGACCCTTGAAGCGCTTCTATGTTTGAGATTTGATTACCTTTAGTGGGCCTGTCACAGTGGGAAAAAGTACTCAACCTCTGAGAATGACCCAAGTGAGTACAACTAGACCTAAGCTTTCAACTCACTCTAAAAAATAGGCCTCTTGGGATTAAAGTCTCAGAGGATGGGATTATTTGAGTTTTCTCTTTTGAGATCTCTCATATTGTACATTTAGTAGGGCCTCACGATCTCAATCATGCTTGCGTGACTACTTCTTGTTTCGATACCTTGTAGGGCTATAGGCCTCAATTGCGCTTGTGTGACTGCAAGGGGTAATTTCAAACGGAAACCCTTACTACAAACCCTAAGATAGAAGCTACTCGATTTAGCTCCGAAAAGGGGATAATCTTTGTGCAAGAGAGATAGTAACTCTCCCAAGACACTTGCCATATCATGCCTCCATTAGCATTTGGAGTTGGATAATATGGTGTTGAGAATCCATTGCGTGAGACTTGGCAGTCATATTCTGATTAGCTATTGGGTGTGTACCTAAGTTTGCAAGCAAAGGTTTTCTCTCTCAGCCAACTTCCTTAGGATTTAGTGTGCTGTGGTTGAGGTCAATTATCATATCATGTGTTTGCTGTGCCTTCATCCCTGAAACAAAAAATCAGACATCTAAAAGTGGAAAACAGAAGCAAAACATCAAACTTCATTGATCAAAAATCTGTCCAAACAAAATTTTTGTCTCTGATCTGTCCTCAGTCATACGAGTTTTCTAGTTTGTCATACGAAACATCTAGTTTATCATTTGATCTAGTGAGAATTGTCGTATGAGTCAGCTTAGTAGAGAATTTTGTGTCATCTTTTGTCATTTGGTTCTATGAGAAAGCTCGTACGAATTTATGCATTTGTCGTGCAAGATTTCTAGTTTGTTGTTTGGGCCTGTCTAAATTGTCATTCGGGGTTGTATAAACTGTCGTACGAATTTCTGTCTCGGTCAGTCCAGAGCTGTCTTCTTGCATGTCTTTTTCAGATGTGTTATATTTGCTTGGTCAATTTGCAGTGAGCATAAACACTTGATATTTGTCATTCTGTGCTTAGATTGTCTTCTTGGTTTGCCTAGTCAAGTTATCATCTGTCAAATCGGATGCTAGAAGTAGACACTTCAAAGATTTTCAAGTATTCAACTTTAACAAGTTCAAGATCTAAACATCTCAAAGTGCATTATCACCCTCTTTGATAATCTGATCATTCAAAACATAGTTTGTCATCAGGATATATCATCCTCTACCATGAAACTACAACATTTGGTCAGGAGAACCTTGTCCCACATCGTAAGATATATCATTCCTATTGGACTTGGTTTTATCAAAATCATCATCATTGCACTCCAAAACCGAAGATCAAAAAACTTGCAAACTTTTAAACACTTGAATCATCTTTTTGTGTCATATGACTCTATCACATTTACATTGATAGCTGATCACTTATCAAAACAACTTTTAGACAATCGAATCCTTGCACAATA
Organism: Cryptomeria japonica; assembly: GCF_030272615.1. Classification (NCBI taxonomy): domain Eukaryota; kingdom Viridiplantae; phylum Streptophyta; class Pinopsida; order Cupressales; family Cupressaceae; genus Cryptomeria; species Cryptomeria japonica. The sequence goes on from NC_081411.1 coordinate 528,074,807, forward strand.
GCTAACACATGTGTATGCCTGTTTTAACTAGAGCAAAGAGACGAAAGATTGCAAAAATGAAAATCAAAACATTGGAAATAACTAAAGATTATAGAAACATGGAACCCAAAAATGAAATACAAGAAGAAGGGGAAATTATAGAACAACATCTCTGAGAAATCAAACAAGATCCTAAATTTGATAAATTTATGGAAAAAATATTAGAGGGGGAAAAAGAAAAATACTTCCTAATGTTAGCTAAATCTGGTGCTACACAGAGAAGTGACTCTTCCCTTGATAACAAATGACATGAGGATATTTTTGGTCTCAAAATTAACGACACATCACTTCCTGATAACACAAGAACTGATGAGGAAACTTCCATTCCCAAAAAGGATGACGTAGAAATTCTCAACCATGTCAAATCTAATGAAGACAAAAGAAGGGGTCGTGATGACACAAGAAGAGATCAAGATCATACTAGAACACACACTCATACAAGGACAAATCATGTTGATAATCCTATCATAGCTCTTACACAAAAAATACAAACACTGCAAACACAAATTCAAGATATACAGAGAGGAACTGTTAGAAGATACCCGCTTCAAGAAATATGTCCTTACCCCTTCGATAGAAATCTAAACATGATACCATTTCCTATAGGTTGTGAAAATCCTTGATACGATAAATATAATGGAAGCACTGATCCCCAGGATCATATACAAGAATTTTGCACGCTGAGTATGGAGTTTTCACACGAGGATACCTACATGATGAGATTATTTCCAAAAAGCTTAAGTGGACTAGCTATGGAATGGTTCTCCAAACTTCCACCTGGAATTAGATCATTCATAGAATTGGTGGATAAGTTTGTTTCATAGTACTCTTACAACATTCAACATGAGGTAAAAATGCTCGATTTATGTAACACTAAAGAAAAGAGTGGAGAACCTTTCATGACATTTCTATAGAGATGGAGAGGGTTAGCTTCACGATATCCTCGAACGGTGCCAGAATACGAGAAGATAGACATATTCATTGACAACCTAAATGGACAAATGAGTTATCATCTAAAAATGCAATGCCATCAAAACTTTGAAAAGAGGATTGATAATGGTATGAGAATGGAAGAAGCTATGGTAAATAAGGGTGAGTTGAAGCTATATAAAGAAGGTGTTAATCCTTCTAACAACAATGTTAGCAACAATAATAATGATAAGCCTAAATTTTGGAATAGAAATTGAAATGTCATCAATGATGGAATAGTGGATAACAACAATGTAAAACCAAAATAAACAGTTTTCAATTTATCCACTCACTCAGCATCAGCTCAACAAAACAACAATCACCAAAAATCAACTTTCAACAATTTCTTTCTAAGGAAATTTACAAACATATGTGAACGACTTGGATCAACACTAAAGACACTTCTCACAAAAAAATTGATTACTTTTCTAGAAGGATCAAACTACTAACCTTGAGTAAAACCCTCTTGGTGGAATGATAACCATTATTGCGATTTCCATCGAAATAAGGGACATCACACAGATAATTATCAGCGGTTGAAACATGTCATCCAAGATTTGATCAATAATGCAGTAATATCTGTGGATGGACATACAACAAATGAATCTCATACAAATTTTAAAACTCCACTTCCAAACTATGAGAAGGGTGAATCATCAACAACACCTAATGGTAAGGGTAAAGAAAAGGTAAACTACGCTCATACATATGATAATGTGGTAAATGTGATTGTAGTTAAGGAAAAGCAAAATCAAGAACCTGCTCATGCTATCACAAGAAGAAAAGATAAAGTTGTTTTTCTAGGTCCTACCACTAACATGTCATCCACTACAAAACAATATAATCTAGTGGAGCAATTACAGAAAACACTCGCACAAATATCCATCTTAGAACTTTTAAAGCTTTCACCTGCATACAAAGAAATTCTTGAATGAGCATTAGTAGATACAACAATGTCTAAAGATCTTGATATAGATCAATTCCAAACCATGGTGGGACACTTCACAACCCCTCACTACTTATCATTCACAGAAGAAGACGACATGTCCTTGCAACATCCCCATAATTCTCCCTTTTATATTGAAGTCATCATTCATAAGACGCGAGTTAAACATGTCCTAATAGATGGAGGAGCTGGCTTAAGAATTTTCTCTTTGAGTCTTGTCTATGCTCTAGGTTATTCAAAATATGTAGTTGATCCCCACAAAAATTTCACCATCAAAGCATATTATGAAGAAGAGCGTTCATCTAAAGGAATTGAGATGTTACCCATCAGAGTGGGACCTTTGCAGAAAGACACAACATGCCAAGTTCTAGACTTGGAATCATGATACAACATACTCTTGGGAAGACCCTGGATACATGACATACAAGTTGTTCCATCAACATATTATCAGTGCCTAAAACTTCCGTACAATGGGCAGGAAATCATGATCTCAGCAGATTCAAATCCATTTCAGTACTGTAGTAATCTCAAACTAGTTCAAGAGGTCATTGTTCCTCATAATAGGGAGGCATCATCTTCAAACACACAAACCAAAGAAAAATCATTTGCCTCAATTTTGTCAAGTATGGAAAAACAAATGCAGCTAAGAGATCGAGGGAATGAAGAATATTCAATATCAAAATTACCACTCTCTCCTAAGTCCTATGGAAAACCATCAAACTCTAAACAACAACCAATTGTGAAACATCTTCCAATATTTGATGGAGCATTTGTTCGTGTTGGGACATTATCAGAGGAAACATAAGATAGAAATGTGCTACAATGGCTATACAAGGATGAAGAAGTCCAACAAAAGATCAACAATGTTCGCATACCCACTGAAAAGTATGGAAAAGGATTTAACATTCTTCAAAAAATGGGATACACTAGAACAGACCCAATAGGAAAAATAAAAGAAGGTATCTCAGAACCTATCCAACCTTACACTCAATAGGATACAGACAAAGCGGGCTTAGGGTATGGACAAGTTACTCTACCAGAAGACACATCTTCTAGCCAACAACAAAAGGAATATGAAAACAGACAAGAACAACTTGCAATTGAAAGGGAAGAAGCATCTGCCAAGCAACAAGTATGAGAAAACATGAAATGGCAAAAGAAGCAAGCTTCAAATCAGCAGGAAAAACAAACTAAAAGCACCTCCCAAGCAACATTAACTCTCAATCAAAACAAGTACGAACCTAGTACTACTCAATGAGAACTCATAGCAAGGTTGACAAAACTCAATCTCAGTCTAGAAGAGGTTGAATATGAAAGAAGAAAAGATATAGTAAGAAAAGAAGAAGGAACACATCAAACACTATATGAAAAAATCTGTAGATTGCAAGTTGCAAGTGAGATAGATTCTAATGAATAGGAATGGGGTTCCTATCACTCTCAAGAATCAACTGAAGAAAATTGATTTGAAGAAGATGTAGGATTCGATGTAGTTCATACGTATGCAGGGAAAATGTTAGGAACTAGCCCACTTGAATTAGAATGACATTCGACTGACTTGGACTTAATCGAGGATGATCAGGAGCTCCTTGTGCGAGGTCATTCTGATGAGAGTACCGTTCTAGATATTGACATACATATCGAAAACTTTGATACATCTATCATGACCCTTGATACCCTTGAAACCTCTCAACCTGATGACCCCTTACCTCTAATCCACCCTGAACTTATTGATTGGGAAAATGAAAGACATACTGCCATTGATACCTTTCCTAATGACCATGGCATATCTGTATGTCTTAATGCAATCAAACTGACAACAAATTTCACCTGGAATTTCAACAATGCATCTTCCAGTCAAGTGGGTGCCAAATCTCCTAGTCACAAAAGTGAAAATAAAGAAAACAATATCAGGTCTAATGTTGAAAACCGTTTCTTGGAAATATTAGATCAGGAAAAAGTAAAAAGAAAGGACGCATCTAACGATGAAAACCTCTTTGAGGTGCTAGAAGATGGGAGATTTGAAACTTTACCTATGCACTATTAAGAAAGGTCTTCCATTTTGATCAAACCAATAGAGGCAATTAACATTGGGACAATAGAGCAACCAAAGATCCTACATCCAACAACTTCTCTGTCAGAGCAAGAAATACAACAATATATGGAATTCTTCAAATGATTGCAAATCACTTTTGCCTGGTCATATGCAAACATGCCAGGATTGGATCTAGAGCTTATTATGCATCACTTAAATGTCAGTCCAGGAGTTAAACTAGTTAAGAAAAAATTAAGGAAGATACATCCTCATATTGCTCTTCTAGTCAAAGCAGAATTAAAGAAATTACTGGATTTCGGATTCATCAGACCTATAGCTTATCCTCAATGGATATCCAACATCGTTCCTATTTCCAAACTAGATAAATGTATCAAAATATGCACAGACTTCAGATATCTTAATAATGCATGTCCTAAGGATGAATTTCCTTTGCGTAACATTGACATCATTGTGGATTTAACTGTTGGACACTCCATGTTTTCTCTAATGGATGGTTTATCCGGATACAATCAGATTAAAATAGCATCGGAAGATCAAGAAAAGACAACTGTCACATGTCCATGGGTACTTTCTGCTGGAATGTCATGCCCTTTGGACTAAAGAATGCATGTGCTACATATCAGAGAGCTATGACAATGATATTCCATGACATGATGCATACATTCATGGAAGATTATGTGGATGACATATTGGCCAAATCATACAATAAAGAAGACCATATAGGAATACTAGAAAAGTTCTTTGACAGGTTAGAACAGTATAAGCTATGACTCAATCCCAAGAAATATGCCTTTGGTGTCACTTCAGGAAAGCTATTGGGATACATTGTTTTAGCTAGAGGTATCAAAGTAGATCCAGCTAAGGTCAAAGCAATCATGAAAATGGTATCTCCCCAAAATATCAGTCAACTAAGATCACTTAAAGGAAGACTACAGTCAATCAGAACATTTGTTTCTCAGCTAGCAGATAAATGCCAACCATTTACTCATCTACTGCATAAAAATGTTACTTTCAGGTGGGACCATCAATGCGAGGACACATTTAATAAGATCAAGGCCTACCTCATGCAACCACCTGTCCTAATGTCACCAATTCTAGGAAATCCATTATTACTCTATGTATCAACCATCAAAGTATCATTAGGAGTTTTGCTCGCACAACAAGATAATGAAGGAAAAGAACGAGCCATCTAATACATCAACAAAACACTAGTAGGATACAAGATAAACTATTCACCAACAGAAAAAGAATGCTTGGCGGTAGTTTTTGCTTCTCAAAAATTAAGACACTATATACTATCTCACTCCATCAAGTTGATTTCTAAAATCGATCCATTGAAGTATTTTCTTAGCAAGTCAACATTAATAGGACAACTAGAAAAATGGATCATGATTCTAAGCGAGTTTGATATTGAGTATGTTGACATAAAATATATAAAGGGGCAAGTCATTTCAGACCAACTAGCAAGGGCACCACTTCAAGATGATCGTTCTTTACAGATTGAGTTTACCGATGCTGATATCCTAACTGTCACCACAAAAACATGGAAATTATACTTTGATGGTTCATATACACAACATGGATCATTCATCACACCACAAGGTCATACAATTCCAAAAGCATACAAATTAAGTTTTCTATGCACCAATAATACAACATAATATGAAGCTTTGGTTACAGGTATCAAAATGGCTATAGAATGGAACATTACACAACTTCAGGTCTTTGGAGATTCTTAGCTCATCATCAATCAAATCAATAATGATTATCAAACAAAGGATGAAAAGTTAATGCCTTATAAGAATATGGTTGATGATGTCAAGAAATATTTTGTAGAAATAACTTTTCAGCAGATTCCAAGGAATGACAACAAAGCAACAGATGCCATGGAAACACTTGCTTCTCTCCTTCAGACATAGGAAAATCAAGAGCCTAATGAATTCCTGGTGGAAGAGTTGTTCTATCCTACACATAGTTGTCCTAATTCTCAAACTATTTGTCACCTTGTTGGGCATGATTCCTCCCGCTACAACCAAACTTACACATACCTGAAAGATAATATCCTCCCTCCCGACTTATCAAAAAACCAAAAGGGAAACTTTATTTGCCAATCCTCCCATTATACTCTTGTCGCGGATACCCATTTTAAATGAGGTCTGGACAATACTCTTTTAAGATGTCTCGAACAAGAAGAATCTGCGAAGGCCTTACATGAAGTCCATAACGACATTTGTGGCACTCATTCAAGTGGTCTTACCCTTTCGAATAAACTCGTACGTTTGAGCTATTATTGGCCAACTATGGAACAAGATTCTTTTTAGATAGCTAAAACATGCAAACAATGTTAGATCCATGGAAATTTAATTCATGCACTAGCACAAGAACTTCATTCTTTGGAAACATCTTGGCCTTTCTGCTAATGGGGTCTTGATCTAGTAGGAAAGATAAATCCTTGTTCATCCAATGGTCACAAATTCATCCTTGTAGCTACATAATATTTCAGAAAATGGATTGAGGTAGCACCTCTCATCAATATCACAGGAAAACAAATTGCTGCATTTATCTTGAACTACATCATTTGTCGCTATGGAATACCCATGACCATTATCACTGAACCAAGATGTCCAAGAGCTATGTGAAAAATTCAAGATCCAACACAGATTTTAAACACCCTAATATCCACAAGGGAATGGGCAAGAAGAGGCATCAAACAAAACCATTATGAAAATCCTCAAAAAGACCATGAATGATGCTGGAAGAGATTGGCATATTCAATTGAACCCTACTCTATGGGCCTACTGTACTAGTATCCGCACACCAACAGGTGCCACACCTTTCTCTCTTGTTTATGGATAAGAAGCAATACTACCAATAGAAGTAGAGATACCTTCTCTACGAGTATCATTAAAAGGCCTTATCTCATATGAAGAACAACGAGTATCTAGATTGCAAGAGTTAGAATTAATCCATGAACAAAGACAACATGCCTTTGATCATTTAAAGGTATATCGACAAAGAATGTATCATAGTTACAATCACAAAGTCAAACCAAGAGCATTTCAAGTTGGCAAACTAGTACTAAAAGAAAATGCACGCAACCAAACAGATCGAGAAAAGAAAGGGAAGTTTGAACCAAACTGGTTAGGTCCATTTGTGGTCACAACAATATTTGGGTTAGGAGCATATCAACTATCAATACAGGACAAGGATAAGCTCAAGGAACCCATCAATAGCATGCATTTGAAGAATTTTTATGTCTGAAAAAGCAGAAAAATCCAAAAATAGTGAAAAAAAAAAAATCAAATATAAGAAAAAGTGCAATAAAAACAAATGGTGAAAACCTGGCAAACAAGCACTATCTGTCTGCTAGCTCTTCCATCTATTAGTTCATGCATCCTTTCGCTTGCATTCATTTTTCATCAGTGCTGTTCATATCCGTCATAAAGCCTTTATACATATGCAAGCATCGCAAGTGATTTCTCACCATGGTTTGGATCATTGGGTATATCATAATGACTTTGTTTCTAGATTGGGGGAAAAATCCTGAACCTAGTTGTGGGGAAAATTATCGATCATTTTGAGCTTAATCAAATAGGAAGAATAATAGTCAGGCAACTCTTATCAAGCAAAAACTGAGACACATCCAACATTGAACATGAGATCAAATTGTCAACCATCAAACTATCACATGTCAGTTTAAGCACATCACACACTTTTCAAAGGATGATATCTTTTGGATAAGGATTTTAACATGATTGTTCAACTTTTCTATCTTGATTTCTGATATCATTATTTCTGAGTGACTCCAGGATGTCTTTGACTAGAGGAACAAGGAAAGAACATGATATTTTTCTGGTATGCTGTCTGTAAATTAATCATTAATATGTTCAAGTTTGTCTCATGACATGATTATCAGAGTATCATCAAAGACATTTCCAATTTGCATATAGAAATGGTTAATACTGCCTGTTTTATGCAAGCAACACTCAGGTCATCTTGGTCCAATTATACCTCGATGCTTGTACTAACTTGCAATATCAAAATTTAGGATAGTAGTGCTCAGGTCATCATGGTTTAATTATACCATCGATGTTTGCACTCACTTCCTACATTTTAAAAGCAAAAGCTCAATGATGACAAAACGCAATAATCTTGTGATTGGTCTGGTTGTAGCTTTGCATTTCATTTGCATTTTCATTTTCATTTATCTTGCATTTCATTCTTGCATGGGATCCCACAAGCTCATTTTATCCAAGGTTAAATCTATCTCAGGAATCATCAAGGCATCATCATAAGCGTATGCACAATCAGGCTGATGACTCATCTCTCTCTAGATATTGTCGATCCAACGCAAATTTTATGTTACCTCCTCAACAAAACCAACATCAGCATATCTAAATCTTCCTGCAGCCTGATATCAACAAACTGTTAGTTCGTTATCCTATCAACCTTATCAATTATATCAATTGATCACATCTAAATCTATTCTATCATGTCTTATAGAGGATGTATCTTTCTTGGAACCAAATGTTCTGATCAAGTCTTATACAGGATATATCATTCTTGAAACCAGACGCTTTGATCATCTTTGTCTTATATAGGAGGTGTCATTGCTGAAACCAAACCGAATCTTGATCTTATCAATCTAATTAATCAAGCTCTATCAATCATCACATCGAGAACCGCATCACCATGATCATAGAACTCACACTTTCATCAACCATAGTTGCAAGAAATCAAATAATTTCTAATCGAGATATCAATTTTGCAAAAATTCACACACTCCAAAAGTCAATTATCTCAATTGATCTCCCGAGGGGGCATCATCGTACCACAATTTATCAATCAATGTCTGGGGCATCCTATCAAACCAATATCATCATCAAAATGAGATTATTCTTTGAATCAATGCGTCATCACACCTCGCTTCAAAGAGGGGCAAAATGCATACATCTAAAAATGGTCTGAAGATAATTAATTAAATAAGCAATCATTTAATTAATCCCCCTTCCTAATTTAATTGAATTCATTAGCAATTTGATTAAATTCTCCCTTTCATCTACTTATTAATAAATCTAAGGATTTATTTAATTGGTTCATTTCAATAGTCCCCTTTGATTAATTAATTCAAATTAATTAATCCTCCCCCCATTTCAATCAATTCTTCTAATCCCCTAATTAATTAAAACAAATCAATTTATGAGTTGTTGAAAATTAATTAGTCTTTTCCTATTATTTGAGTTTTCAAATTCAAACTACCTACATGCCTCCTAACTTCTAACCACCTAACCTAACCATCCCTCTAACCTAACCCATTCCATGTAACCTTATGTTTAGCTAACCCTATCCTATCTTGCACATCCTAACCTCCTTATCCTAACCTTCTATGGTGTGGATATTCTCCCCTTGAGACACATGGCACTTTGGCCACATGTATCCTCTCTTGGACACTTGCCCTTTTATGAGCAAGGCTCTTTGACACTTGTCACCACAGAGATGACAAGTGTCCCTTCCTCCAATCTCTTCTCCAACCTCCTCCAATTTCACCCTTGATATCTTTAGACTCAATCTTGACTGTTGATTCCTGCCACCTCACCCCTAACCTTGGAAATCCTATAAATATCCCGTATTTTGGAGCACAAAGGATCTGGATCTTATTATCAATTTAGGCATTGTTACTATAGGCATATCATTTGAGCATTATTGTTATAGGCAATTGCATTAGCTTAATTTGATCATTTTCTAGCATAATTGTTCAATCATGTAGCTTAATCAATCTCTTTTCTAGCTTAATTGCATCATCATCATAGCTTAATTATGCATATCATTATCTTAATTAGACTCTTGGATCAATCTAGCATAATCCATCTCATCTAGCTTGCATATCATCATCATTTCAAATCCTTCGTCTAGGTATAGTCAAGTCATTGGGATCGCTTATCTAGATTTGAGAGAAAATCCACATTCACATCTCTTAGGAGGTGATAGGTCGCTTTGTCATGGTTTACCTTTCAGTTGCTTTTAATTTCCTAACCATGACTGTAATGATCTATTGAGTGTTTGTGTTGTAGATGCAGGTACCACACTTCACATGCACGACACAAATTACTATCAGCAACACCTTTAGTAAATCCCAATTTCAACAAGTATTTATCTAATCTATCATACTGAGCTCCAGGAGCTTGTTTCAAACCATAAAGTTCTTTCTTCAACTTACATACCATATCTCCATCATTCGATAGTGAAAATCCATCAGGATGTTTAGTGTAAACTTCTTCTTCTAGATCACCATTCAAAAATGCAGATTTGACATCCATTTGATATACTTTGAAATCTTTATAAGAAACATAAGTAGGCAACAATCTAACAACTTCAATTCTGGAAACTGGAGCAAAAGTTTCTTAATAATCAATACCTTCTTGCTGTGAATAACCTTTGCAGACCAGTCTGGTTTTATTTCTAACTACTTCACTTGCTTCATTTAATTTGTTCCTAAAAACCCATTTACTACTAATAACATTTTTATCCTTAGGTCTAGGCACAAGTTCCCAAGTATTGTTCTTCTCCATCTAATCTAATTCTTCTTCCATGGCTCTAATCTATTTATCATCTTTACAAGCTTCAACAACATCTTTAGTTTCAAATTTAGAAATCAGACATATTTCTTCTGAAGCTAACCTTCTTCTAGTCATTACACCTTTATTCTTATCACCAATAATCTGATTCTCAAAATGATTTAATCTTGCATACCTCAAATTATTCTGATTGTTCTGCTTCTCAGACTCAGGGTCATGAAAATCCTCACCGGTAGCAGCAATAGTCTTTGTATCTACCAGATCATTCTACTTAGGCTCTTCAGGTTGAGTAGGAGTTAAAACAACATGTTGACCTTCATCATAAGCTCTGATCTCCTTCCCAAGGTTTTCATCCACCTTCACACTCGCACTCTCAACTATCTTTCTTAGTCTCTTGTTATAAAACCTGTAGGCTTTGCTATTTGTAGAGTATCCCAACAAGATTCCTTCATCACTTCTAGCATCAAACTTTCCAATATCCCCATCTCTCTTGATATAACATTTGCTACCAAAGACTTTGAAATATTTCACAGTAGGAACATGACCAAACCAAAGCTCATAAGGAGTCTTACCAGTATCACTTTTGATATGAAATCTATTGAATGTATAGACTGCAATGCTAATAGCTTCTCTCCAGTAAACCTTTGAAACATTTCCTTCAATAAACATGGTTCTTGCAGCATCTAAAATAGTACGGTTCTTCCTTTCAACAATTCCATTCTGCTGTGGGGTCCTAGGAGCAGATAATTGTCTTCTGATTCCATGCATCTCACAAAAAGAATTGAACTCACCGGAACAAAATTCTCCACCTCTATCAGATCTCAGACACTTCAACTTCAATCCGGACTTAGTTTTAACTTTAGCTTTGAATATCTTGAATTTCTCAAATGCTTCCGATTTTTTTTTCAAAAAGAGAACCCGCATAGTTCCGAAATAATCATCAATTAGTAACATAAAGTATATATCACCCTGCACACTTCTAACATTTGTAGGTCCACACAGGTCATTATGCACAAGATCTAACAATCCATTTGATGTGTACCATTTTCTCCTGAAAGAAATCCTTTTTTCCTTACCCAACTGAAATTCATTACATACCCGATTAACAGGTTTAACAATCTTAGGCAGATCCCTAACAACTTGAATAGAACTGACCTTGATCAATGAATCAAAGTTTACATGACACATCCTTCTATTCCACAACCAACTCTCATCTATCTTAGCATCCAAACAACTTTTCTCACTAGCATCCAAATGAAAGATGTTCTGTTCAATCTTAGTTTCAGATGCAATATCTATACCATATGCATTCTATACCTTGCATTTACCATCTTTGAATTGTAGATCATAACCCTTATCAACCCTCTGTCCAACACTCAAAAGATTATGCTTTAAACCTTCAACATATAATACATCATCAACGTTATGCTTACCATCAAAAGAAATAGAACCTCTCCCACAGATTACACAGGCTTTGTCATCTCCAAATCTGACTATTCCACCATCATACCTTTCTATGCTTACAAATTTACTTTTGTCACTGGTCATATGATGTGAAGAACCATTGTCAATCACCCATTCACCTTTTTCTTCTACCTTAGCGGCCAAAGCTTTCTCCTCAACATACCAGCTGTTGGAATCAATAGGCACATGGCTATCTTATTTAATGACAATAAAGACAACTTCATTTTCTTCTAATTCTTCATCTTTAACACCTTCACCTGTAGCATAATAACAGTTCTTTTGGCTGCTAAACTTCTGGTTAGACTTATAAGGCTTATCATACTTCTCATGCTTCTCATATTTATCATTTCTATCAAACTTATCATGTCTGTCATACTTAGCCATTCTCTTTGGACATTTATAAGCAAAATGTCATATCTTACTACAAGAAAAACATTTCAAGGGCAACTTTCCATCATACTTACCAACACCTTTAGGAAATCTCCGGGTAATCAATGCTTCAAGCTCATCAAGATCTCTCTCTTGCTTGGCTATCTCTCTCCTTTCTCTTTCAAATCTGGATATCCTGCACTCATCACGATCATATTTATGCTTTCCAGACATAGATGTTGATTCTTTGAATGTTGTCTTAGACTTTCGATGTGATTCACCAAATTCACTCAGCTCAAATGTACCAGGTTTTCCAACCAACATATCTCTTGTTACCGTAGTTACACTACGGATCTCATCAATAGTAACAACCTTATGTTTATAAGGAGGCAAAGATCTTAGCACCTTAGCAACAATCTCATCTTCTTCAATCTTTCCACTGGCAGTTCTGATACCAAGGACAAGCTCATTCACCTTAGCCATGTATGACTGTATGTTCTCATTATCTCCCATCTTCATTGTCTCATATTTCCCTTTTAAACTCTGCAAATTGGCAACTTTCACTTTATTATCACCTTCATATAGGATCTCAAGCTTTACCCAAATCTCATGTGCGGTCTGAATTTCCATAAAATTCATCATTTCAGAATCAGTCAGGGCACTGAGTAATGCTTCCTTCACTCTGATGTTGTATTCAACTTCCTTAATATTATCAGGAGTGGATCGTCTATTATGAGGAACAACATAAGCATTCTTAGTAATCTTCCAATAATCTTCTCCAAGATATTTCAAATGTGCCTCCATCCGTTTCTTCCACATAATGTAGTTGCTTCCATCAAACCTTGGACTTTCCTTCTTGAAAATAATACCTTGAGATGCCATCCTCGATCTCCTCAAGCGATTAAGCTTCTACCAGAGGATCTAGCTCTGATACTGATTGTTAGAAGTAATCAAGAAGGAAGACTGAGAGGGGGATGGGGGGGGTGAATCAGTCTTCACCAGATACAGAACAAATTAAACTTCCAAAATATAAGATGATAAACCACAGAAATAACAGATAATAAAATTAACAACACAACACATAACACCAAGATTTTGACATGGAAAACCCGGTTAAGGGAAAAACCATAGTGGGAACCTACCCACAATAAGATGATACTCTGTAGTAGTATGTGAAAATATTACAAAGGGGAATGCACATGCATTCAGGAACATTTCCTAGAGCTCATTGCTCAAAAGATATATGCCCAGAAGGCTACAACCGTCAGAGAAGTCTCACTAAATTACAAAAATGATTCGGACTACAATCCGGAAGAAATGAACTCCAATAACAACATCTACAAATGCCCAATGACAATTCTGGTTAAGCATTATTGTCTGCCCTGCAACATCAAACTCACCAGAACACTTCGTTGAATGATGTATCCTTGTCCACACAATTACCTCTCTCTGATCATGCAGACACAATACCAACACCAAAATTACATAAGAATCTCACCTATATATACAAATCATCAACCTTAATAACAAGGTCGACTAAACCCTCAACCCTCAACTCACAATTACAAAAAATACATTACATGATACAAAGATCAACCACCAGACCAATATTATGATTTACATAGCATAGTAGCATAGCATGGACCTAATTCAAATTCCCAAATGATCACATCCACCAGAAATCATGCCAAGATCAACCGAAACATGCTACAGCACCAGAAATACTGTATAAGACACAAATCATCACTGGTTGATAGAAATCACCAAAAATCATACAATGATCAATGCAGATCGCCAAAAAAAAAAGGACATGATTAGGAAACACCAGAAAACACGTCAGAATCATCCGAAATAGTTGCACCAACACCTCTTATCAAATCTTCACCGGTGAACGTCTCAAAGCTCAAGAACACAACCAACCAGCAACTGTCACAAAGAAAGATAACTTCCAGGTCACCAAATCATGAACCATTTGAATTGAAGATACACAAGATTATCTCAAACAACATACCAAAGTCTCAACACAATATCTGATCATACCAAAATATACCAGAGGGAATACCGACATGAACACCAACAAGAACACTAATAGGAAGAACTGCAAAGCAGATCAAAAAATCTTCCCAAACTCACCTGAATAAATCACAAGAATATGTTGACATCAATGAAAAAAACATTTCCAAATCCAACAAACAAATCCAATAGACTACAACAATCTTCCCAACAACATCTACTTCCAAATAGAGATCAACACCTCTAGCGTAATGAGGTTTGTTTAGATGCATTAAGAAGGAGAAAGAATAAAGTTGATAAGCTTAGCTTAGAGTTGAGTTGGGGACATTCTTCATCATCCCAATTGGGATTTCAACCAACCACATTCAATGAGTAACAACTCTTTATGAAGAGTAGATTCATAGATGAAGAATTTGTGGGGATCCAATATGAAGTGTTTAGAAAAAAGGTCAAGGGTATAACTTGCAATTGTGGGACAAAAGTTTTGACAGGTGATACATTGTCTTTACAGTTGGAGAAAACTCTTAAACCAAAACTTATGGATAATCATCCACTCATAAATGGAGAAGTAACTAAGATCTGTGAAGGCATCACACCAAAGCAAGAGGGAAGCACTGATTTCTTGAATTGGAGTAGAAATCTCTTACCTTTGTAGAAGCATGAGTTGGCAACCCTTAAACATGAAGATGATAATGTTATGGAGTCTCCCAATGTTGGCATTCAAGTTTTGAGAGACAAAAAGAGGCATTTGCTATGGATCCAAGCCACAAGGAGTTTGAACACTAATACATTTGGCATCAAATTCTGATGGAGGTTTTCGACAGACAAGGATTTTTGTGATCAAATGTGATTTAAAAAAAAAAAATGCTCAATAACATCGAAATGCCGACGATGACGTTTTCCGACGAAGCATGTATTAGTTAGAATTCTGACGACCAGAGGCATTATTAAAAAAAAAAAAGTGTGAGTTCATTTGAAAACCACGCGCGACGGATTGAATTAACTCTCGACTTCTTCTGCCTCTGCCAATTCCTTTGTTTCTTTTTCCTCTTCCTCTGCCTCTGCCTCTGCAAATCGTGTTTGACATTTCCTTTGCCTCTTTTTCCTTTGCCTCTTCCTCTACCTCTACCTTTGCAAATTGGGTTGTCTAGCAGGTGAAAATGAAGGATTGATTCTGTAGTTTGGAGTGTATCAAACTATTGGAGATGGCAAAATTCCTGTAGATTTTTGCTTGCCGTTAAATTCCTGTGGAGTAGTAGGTTGTGTGTTTGAAACATGTAAAGTTGGTTGCAGACAAGTTCATTTCAGAGTGTGTCTCATAAATTTGTGCTTGTCATCCTACCGATATGTTCTCATTTATCTATTTTTTTAACTTTTCTAATGCTGCAGTTCCTAGTTATTGAAAAGTCTTCCACTTATCGATTATGTTAGATAAAGGCTAAAATTATTGTATAAAAATTAAAAAATAAGTAAATCCTATTTACTATAACATAATCAATCTGCTTGCTTGCTTGTAAATGAATGTTTTCCATCCCTAGTTATTGAAAAGTCTTCCAATTATCGATTATGTTAGATAAAGGCTAAAATTATTGTATAAAAAGTAAAAAATAAGTAAAGCCTATTTACTATACCAGAATCAATCTGTCTGCTTGCTTGTAAATGGATGTTTTCCATCTGCTTGCTTGTAAATGAATTTTTATACTAGTGATTGTATGAATTAGAAACATGATTCCTTAATGAAACTTGCTTTGTAAATACTTGATTCAAATATATAAAATCAATAAAAGACCAGTGCCTTGATTCCTTACTAGTTTCATATCATTTCAAATGAAAAATCCTACGTTTAACCTTAGAGACAATTTTAATAACTTGTTAATGTAACAAGACCATCATATCAAAGTCTTCCATATGAATTGCAATTAAAATGTGACATCCAGTTAGTCTTATTGAATTTAACTTTACTTTGAAAGACCAATAAGACAATTTGAAGTTTGCCAACCAATCCTTCAAACTAATATTCAAACTAAAAATCAATCTTAATTTCAACAACATAAGATTGCACAATGAAACAATCTATGCAAATAGATTTATCCAAGGAACTGATCAATCCATTGAAAAGATAGATACCATCATGAATGAGAAACAATTGAATCTTTATATTGAAAATAAAATACTTAAACCAGTTGATTTCAGTGCATATCCTCCATCAACTTGGCACTTCTAGACAACGAGTTCATAAGAAAATGCATAGAGATTGTCTTGATAAAAAAAACTATAAACTTGTGATATTTGTCTCTCCTAAAAGATCCTCCACATATTTATGAGGATTCAGTTTGAAAAATGAAAGGGCATACCATTTCATTAAACTAAAATTAACAAAAAACTAACTAGAAACTAACTAACTAAAAACTGCCCTAACAAACTAAAACTATAAAATAGAATGTCACATGTTTAAACATCTTTTGATATCTATGGCTGGTCTCCAAGCATCTGATCACACTTCTGAATGTGCTTCAAATATCCCTCTGATTTTTAGGTATTTGCATTGTAGATAATATCTTTGAGCACAATCGCCAAAGTGATGAAGTTTTCCATCTGCTCGATTGTGTTTGTCATGTCAAGTACATCGGACCGGAAAATGTTAAGGGAATTACTGAGAAGAATTTTGCACTCCACAATCCATTTATCCTTATCCTTAATCTATCCATTCTGATCTTCAATTTCTAGAAAACCATGTTGTACTATTTCCTTACATTCATTAAATTCATTTTGCAATTCTGTGTCAAAGTCTTCATTCTTTTTCAACAACTTTTGTATTCCTTTAATGACTTTAGCATCTGTATTGGCCATTGTCTTATCATGCAATAGAGTTCCTAGTTTGTTATAAATCGGCTTGTGAGATATTGCATTATCCATATTGTTTGGATAAACAACCCATAAATCTTCAAGGAAACCCTGCAATTTTTCAAATCTCTTAGTCAATAAAACAGATGTTGTGTCAACCCTCACACTCTGCATTTGCCTTTTCAACGTTTTATTTTCCAGTTGCACTTCCTCACATTTCTTTTTCCACTGAGACCCATCATGGATTTGTGGTAGAGGCTGTCCTCCTCTTTTTAGCAATTCTTCATATAATCTCTTGTACTGATCTCTTTCTTTGATCACTTTGACTAATTGTGCTTTATTAAATTTTGAAATATCAATACCCATATCAGTAGTAACAATGGGATCTACTTCACCAACTTTCAATTTCATCAAGTGACCAAAGGATTTATCCACATCAATGATTTTTGGCCTCTTATTTGGAGGGTAAAGAGCCCATAAAAGAAAAGCCTCTTCATTCTGGTCAAATCTAGAGATGACATACACATCATTTACCCCTTGAATATCCTATTTAAAATCCCTTATTCTCAGAATGTAACATGCTATCAAAAATAAATGATGCACTCATGTCCCATCTTGGAAAGATGATGATGCCTGCTTCACTAAGAAGTTGTCTTCCCCTTTGAGGGGTTATAGTGGTCAATTCTAAACTGATTTCTTCCTTTAGTTTCCCCAACAATTCTGATCCTTTTTCAGGGGTTACATTTGGGATAGAGTCTCTCTATTTTTTCCTTTGAAATTATATAAAAAGGATTTAAATTATTTTGACTTAATAAAAACATCACCAGACACAAAGGCAGAATACTCATGGTATCTTGCATCACTATGGATGTTCACCCTGGCAACAATTTTCTCTTGCAAGTCTGGCTCTTCTGGTGTGTCTGGTGCTTGATGCTTAGATACCACCTCAACTTCTTCGGACTCGCCTTCACTCTCTTCTTCTTCTTTAGTTTCCATTTCTTGCAATCTCTTTTTCTTTTCTTCCAATTTCGTGTTTAATTAATCAATGGTTGTCTGGGCCTCTTCCTCCTCCATGTTTCTAAACATGTCCTCTTCTTCCAAGTAAACATGAATATAATCTCCCAGATTTTGACTTTTCTTGCAATTGTGAATATATCCCCAGGATTATAATTGACCCTAGCAGCATATTTGAACAAATTGTATTCTTCAATCAGTTTCCTATCAATGGCTTCATAAGCCATTGTTGATACAATGGTAAAATCCCCAAAACTAGGAGTCCCAGGTAGGAAAGTCTGCTTATGCATACCTCCAAAATGTTTGGCATTCGAAATACTTAACTGTCTCACAATCTCCAGATAAGCAATTATGTCTGGTACAAGTTTTGGCAACAGATATGGGGTTCCTTCGAAACCATAAATCCTGAAGCAAGTAAATCCTTGTGAACAAACCAATCGCTCCAGTTGTGATTGAAAATATCTCTTTCATAAAAAACAACAGATCTAAGAAATCTTTTAACTTCAGTGGAAATAGATCCTTCACATGAGACACCATACATTTGGTATAATGGCTTTACTATTAGCTCTTCAAACTTGATGTAGTTTGATTTCACATATCGTGAATCCCAAACTAATGTCCACATCTGTCCTGGTTGTTCTTTACTTTCTCTGTCCACTGTGTTCAATTTTAAATTCATTGTCCACATACCCCTAAATCTTCCATAAAATAAAATTAAATGCATTAACAACGAGTAAAAATTGAAAGTGGTATCCCTATTATCTCTGAGGTTCAAGAAACCTTCATGTAATTTTTCTAAAACATAATTATCATAATCAAAGGGTCTTGGCTCATACATCTGTATATTTGCTGCTAACACTAGCGACCCAATATTAGCTACATCAGGGACCTCTATACCTCCAACCTATCCGTATGACATATAGGTGTACTGTTAGTAGTTTCTGAAAATGTCCATGTTGAATGGGGAACCATCCTCTTCGGTTAGAATGCCCTTCTGAACCCTGTGGAAAGCTAAGTTCCACCCTTTATAAGTAGTATCCATTTTAACAAATTCCTCCTTTAGTTCTTCAAACGACAAGGGTACATCAGGGCTAGGGTCTAAGCTAAAAACTTCATCTATGGTGCAATGGCTAAATCTGATATACACTTTGCCATTTGGAAACTGAATGCATCTCTTCACAAAATTATAATTTTTGACCAAGACTTCCATCAATTTGAGATTTACGAAAACATTTGGAACAACTAGTTTACCTAAGTTCGTTATCCACGGGTTACAAATTGGCACTTCTCTGTCCTTTCTCAGAAAATGAAATAGGAAGAGTTCATAACCTCTCACCTTTGTCCTCACATCTCCAACCCCTTTAAACATGTCCTCAAGCTGGTCTTTTCTGGGAAAATTTTGTTTCGACCTCCTTGGTTTTGGGCTTGGGGACTGCAATTGATCAATGATATCTTGATTTAGTTTCCATGCAAGAGGGACTTATGTTGTTTTAGATTTTTTAGACATGGATTCAAAGCCCTTAGCACTCCTCTTTCTTCCTGATGAACTTGTAGCCTCCATGATGCGTGATGAATTGTGAGCAATAATTCTCAGCTTGTGTGTTTTTTACTAAGACGCAACCTGCATTTGGTTCTTAATTTGCCTCGTGTGAGCCATCAATCTACTCAATTGCACGCATTAAATACAGGCTGCTTTGGTTTCATTTTTGAATTGTATCTATCACATCTCATTGGTATGTGATTTCCCATCAAATTAATCCCTTAGCACCATTGACAATATTTTATTCCTTAAGTCACTCTGTTTTTTATCGGTGTGTGTCTTCCCGAGCCCTCCATCGGGTATCAACATAACCTTGAACAATCTCTGCTGATAGTTACTTTTTCCCCGATGAATCTCTTGCTCTATTGTTTCCATCGGGCATTGGGATAGCTTGAAATATTACACCCCGATCTCTGTAAGTTGTACTGATGACTAAGGCTTCTCTCCCTATCAATGTAAGTCTTATCGATATCCTTATCGTCTATAGGCAAGACAATAATTCGCATGTTCCAATAGAGAAAGTCACGCCGATGATACTTTAGTAATGACTCAGTGGGTGTATATCCTCCCAATGTGTCTATCAGGTATCGGGATAACTCATATCCCCTTTTAGAAATAGTTAATCACTTCCCGATGACCTTTGGCTTTGCTAGGGTGCTTTCTTCGGGGTAGGCTACACCGATGGTTTGATTTGTAGACTTGTCGAGTTCTAATGGACTTCTTCCATTTATCTTCCACTTCTAGACATCCATACTTAAATACATCCATACTCTCTTGTTACTTAAAGAAAATGGAGAATTAAATGGTACTGATATTAAGAAGCTACATACTCATCATGAGTAATGAGAAATAAACAAGCTTGTCAAGCTTGAAATCAATGTGTAAGGCTAACTGTGCCATTTTATCAAAAGTTGTCAAATAGTCCTATTCAGGTCTTGATTGTTCAAATAATGTAAATGTACCCATGGAAGGGTAATAAAGGTTTAATATGTTGTTTTGAGTCCATTCTAAGGTGTTCAAAGTATCTAATTAATGTTTAGTGGTCATTCATGTCAAAAGGCAAAAGTTGTCAAGGTCTCACTAAAAAGTTCTAATGCCACAATGCATAAAATATTGTCAAATTGTACATTTCGGTCTTAGGGGCAGTTGGAATAGTTATAGAACCATGAGAGGATATTAAATCCATCATTTATGTGGATTAAGTGTGTGTGACAGAGTTGGAGGAAATTCTTGTAAGGCTAGATCAAATAAAGCCTTTGTTTGTTACTTAATTCTGTAGGGTTGTGACAGTTACAGGGTTGTATATCACTTTGAAAGTAAAACTTCCATGTAATTGTTTGTTGGATAAATAGGAAGGAAGTGTATTTATATAAATTATGTATTGGAAATTTTTTTTGATGAAGATTCAATGATAAAATTGATATTTTGTTCAATACTTTTAATTGTTGTTTTTGATAGTCATGATTATTTGTTGCTTTAGATGTTTTTCCTAATAAGATTTGGATTGAATCCGACCCCTAATAAACTATTTGAGGTTGTATAATGAAGAGTTATCTTTAATTCAAGATAGGTTTTAAGGTCATCCATGGATTATAAAGAAATTTCTAATGGTTTTTGTCAAAACTGTCATAAAACCCTTGTTGATAGGGTTGCAACAAAAGAATTGATTATAACTCTTAATGTAACCGCTCAAGTTTCTTCATATTTTGGATTCTAATAGTCAATTCAATTCTCTTTCATATGAAGTTTGTCTCATGTTAAATTATTCATAAATTCATCATTCCTAAGTTGATTCTATTAGATGACACAATAAAAAGGTTTCTCTTTTTTTCAAACTCAAGTATTTTTCATCAACTTGCCAAAATCAAGCTTCTTTTTTAGCCAAGAAAACTATCTAAATAAAATAGTCTTCATAATTGAAGAGAGTCTAAGTTTAGGTAACATTTTAACTTCTATATAACTAGTTCTAAGAAGACTTTCGTACTTGTGATATCATTTTTTGTAGTTTGTAAAGGTTACGCACCGAAGTTTGGATAGCCTGACTTTTTTGCATGTGAAGAAAGACCATGTCAGAAAATATCAGCGAAGAACAAAATATGGAGACAATTGTTAGATTGTGGTCTAACTTGAAAAGAAAAGGTGATGGAAAATTTTATTGTCCGTGCAAAATTTGTAAGGGCTTAAAGACTAGAAGACTTCTAATCAAAACAACTAAGAAACATTGTAGGCAACATGGTCACATTGAAGGGGGACATGATTATCATTCATTGGTAAGTTGTTCATTATATCATTTTAACAATTTATACACATAAGAAATAACTTCATGATGAGATCATGATCATGGTTTATTTATGTTGATCATTTTTATATAGGTCGAGCTCCTTAGGGCACATGATATGGACCAACACAACCCAGAGAATATGTTTTTTGAAGTGGAGGAACATGGAGGTGTGAATATCGAAGCTGAAGATAATGATCCCATGGAAGATGATGATCATGCGCTAAGAAACACAATTGAAGATGACGGTACAAATACATTGACCCATGACACATTTAGGACTGGCGCAACTGATCATGATGATCAAGATGACTTTGATGTTGTTCATGATTTACCTGTACTTGAGAAGGAATACGAGCCCCTTTATGAAGGCTCCCAAACAACTTTTCTCTTTGTTGTATTGTTGTTGGTGAACTTCAAGGTTATGAATGGTTTATCCAACATAAAAATCTCACGTATGTTAAGGTATGTCATATATGTCATTATAGTTAATAAAGGGTGAATCATGTACCATTAATATTCTTTATATTGACAAATTAATATTCTGTAGATTGATAGGTGAGTTTTTGTTACCACCATCAAATATTCTACCTCACTCATACAGAAAATTATCTTCCATTCTGAAAGATATTGTAATGGAGTATCAAGCAATAGATGCTTGTCCCAATGATCATATTATATATCATAAACAACATGAATTTGCAACAGAATGCCCTAAATGTCATATCAGTAGATATTGAATAGATCAAATAACAAAAAAAGTTGTCGTGCAAGGTTCTTCGTTATATTCCCATTATTCCACGTATGCAACGATTATTCAGGTGCACTAGCTTGGCACAATTTATGGATTACCATGCATGCAAAAGAAGTCGAGATGACATTATTCAAATGCCTACAGATGGTCCAACATTTATGGACATAGAGGAAAAGTGGCCACACTTTAAAGAAGAACCTCGTAATCTCAAGCTTTCATTGGCAGCGAATGGTGTCAATCCATTTGGAGAGATGAGATCTGTTTACTCAGTGTGGCCAGTTTTTGTTATCAACAAAAACATTCCTCCATGGATTTCAATAAAGAGGGAGCACATAATGTTGGTGATGATTGTTCGAGGTATTTTATCATTTAATAGTCATCTAAATTGAATTATAAATATTGCAGTAAAATTGTCATCATAATTATGTAATGTTTTTGATCTTTCAACTAGGTAAGTACCAAGTTAAAGATATGAATGTGTATATTGAGCCTCTTATCAGCGAGTTGCTGGAGTTATGGAATGGTGTCACTATGTATGACGTCTCTAGACCAATAGGACAAAGACAATTTCAATTCCATGCAATGCTTGTATGGACCATACATGATGCCCTAGGGCTAACACATTTTTGTGATATGTTATAGTGTTCAAGTTGCGCATTATAATTATAATTATAAAAATTAACATATTTAATCCAATTATACATTATCTTGGACGTCTTCAAACAAAAGTGAAAATTTGCATGTCCAGTTTGTGGTCCAAAGATGAAATCCCGTCATTCAAAATGTTTAGGAAAGCAGGTGTTTGATGAGTATAGGCACTTCCTTCATAGAAATCATAAGTATCGAAATACGGAAAAACATCTTTTCAATGGGAAAGAAGAGACTACATCGAAGCCACGAAGAATGACACCTTGCCTATGGAGGTTGGAATATAATAGAATTAATCATCAAGGTAATGTCATTCTATCTAATGGTTTATGTTTGGAATTTGTGTTTTTCTATTGTGTTTTGTTTACTGATGATGTAATTGATGATCATGAAGGTTGTCAAGGCATTAATGACCACCTTCCAAAGGGACTAAAAAGTTATCTGAGACAATTAGTAGGTTGCCCTACTACAAGCAGTTACAAATTGTGTATTTGTTTGATACTATGCATATTGGAAATAATATAACATAAACATTATGGAAAATATTGGAGGGACGGCATGACAAAGAAAAAATTGTCAAAACTTGTAGTGACATTCAGGATTGCAATCATGCAATGAAAAATGTCATTCAATCAAATAGAAATGGAGACCAGATTAATATAAGTGCCATTCCTTGGCTATTAACAGACCAACAAAGCAATGCTATAAAATAAGTCATACAAAAAATTCAATTTCCCACAGGATTTGCTGTGAACATAAACAATCTCATATCAAAGAAAAGTCAATTTGAGCCAGGGATGAAAACACATGATTGGCATACCTTCATTAAGGTAATTCATGTTATTGTGTATTTACTAAATATTTGTATACTATGCATGTACTTTTCATTGTATTATCTTAGAAAATAATGAAAAGATCATTTGATAATTGTTGCAATACGTTCTACCTCTATATCTCCCTAACAACTTTGACAATAATGTCAAGCAAGTCATATATGATCTTGGAAAATACATGAGGTAAGTAGTGATCTTTGTTCAATTTGTTTTATAGACAATATATTTGTGATTTGTTTTACTTGTTATGTAATATATTGTATATTATTTTATAAAGTCTTGTTTATATATTTTTGCGTCTTGAATCTCTTCTAGGTGGTTGTCATCTAAAGACATCCATAAAGAAGATATAAAATATTGGAAGAGAAAAATACCTCTTTTAATGTGTGATATGCAAAAGTGTCTACCTTCAACTTTTTTTAATGCACAAGAACACTACCTCACACACCGAGTTGAGGAGATTGAATTGTGTGGACCTGTACACACTATGTCAATGTGGATGGTTGAGAGGCACCTGAAATTTTTGAAGCCTTTGGTTCAACAAATAGCACATCCTGAGGGTCCTATGGTGGAGGGATATATGGTATACCAGACTATAGTGTACATTGTTGAATATCTTCCTAAGTTTGCAGTAGACATCCACATAGATCGCATTTGGGATCCCAACCCCATTAACAAATTCGAAGGGGAGTACTTGATGGGGAAAGGTAGATTGAGGAAAGTGAGAGGTAATTATAAGATGTTATTGTAGCTAATTAATTCTTAATCTTCTAAATAAATCAGTTCTAAGTCATCTATTAATTATTTGTAGAGTTGGTCGGGGGTGGGATGCGCTACATTTGTATATTTCAAGCAATCTTGATTGGATGATGGTGTGCATTGAATGATGTCAACATTTTGGTTGCACATTAACATGAGAATGTGTGGCTTCATTGGTTAAAGAAGCTCATCGTAATGGAGATTCCAATGTTACACAAATGGAAATTGATTTAGCATATGGTTTAAGAGATAAATAGGTACATATAATTTTATTAATCACCCGTATGTTTATCAACTCACAATGAAATAATTTTAACATGTTAGACATATTGTAGGTCAAACACCGCAAGGCTATGTGCTGCAATGGTCATAAATTTCGCATCAAAAAGTTGGATAAAACGAAGAAAACTTGTGATTCTAGGATAACCGTAGTCTTTGAGGTGACCAATATTTCATCTTGAAATGACATACATCCTCAAGAGTCTCAAAATAGATACTATGGCATTTTGGATGATATACTTGAGTGTGACTTTAATTCCTTCAAATTAGTTTTGTTTGTCTACGACTGAATAAAAATGATCCTGATAGAACTGTTATTCAACATGATAATGGATTTACAATGGTTAATACAAGGTCATTTTAGGCAGTTGGGGATGAACCCTATGTTCTTCCAACCCAATGTGAGCAAGTATTTTACTCAGAGGTTCCACATAAACCGGGTTGTTAGACATGATCCAAGAGGAAGGCTGATAAAGTATAATGAGATGGAAGAAGAAGATACTGAAGAAGTAGAAGATGATGTAGATGATGATGATGATGTTGTTGCTGCTGCTGCTGCTGCTGCTGATGATGATGATGATGATGATGATGATGATGGTGATGGTGATGGGGATGGGGATGGGGATGGTGATGGTGATGGTGATGGTGATGATGATGACGATGGTCATGATGACAACGATGACGACGACGACGATGATTGTCATGATGATGAGTTGGATGAAGAAGAAGATCAATGACATGAATGAAATGTATGACATTTTTTGAACTTTATGTTTATTTATGGAATTTGGACTATTTATTAGCTATGTGATGGATGGTGATTTAAAATACATATGTGCTGGATTACATGTTTATGATGATACATTTGACATTTTTTGAACTTTGTGTTTATTTATGGAATGTGGATTGTCTATTAGCTATGTGATGGATGGTGATTTATGATACATATGTGATAGATTGCATGTTTATGATGATATATATGTGATGCCTATGATGCTCAATTACATATATGATGATACGTATGTGATGCTTATGATGCTCATGATACATATGTATTTATTGTTTATCAAATTACAGATGTAATGCTTATGATGCTCAATTGTTGGTTCTGATTTCATGTATATATTTTGTGTGATGCTACCACCCTTGGTGTAAATAGGTAATTGACTATAGACATCATCAACCCTTTAGTTGAGGATCCTACATAGTCTACATAAAGTAAAGGTAAGGAATAAAAAATAATACAATGATTATGATGATTGCATATTGTTCATGTTGTGTAATATGTAATTTTTAGTATACGTATCATGTAATTTTTAGCTAACATAAGATAATTGAATTACATATGTAGGAACCTGAACCCATTTGACGAGGATCCTGCACAGTCTCATGGATCAACATGTATAGGTCAATACACCCTATAGAAATAGTTTATTTTTTAAAAAATACTAGGAAAACAAATTTCCTTTGTTCTTCAAACCTCGACATTAGCAACAAATCTAATACAATTATCAACACTTTAGGCCCCAGTTGGACTTATTCAATTTTTAATCTCAACATCAACTTTAGGGCTGACTTCTTCATCAACATTACCCTCATTTGCAAAATATCTCTCTCATTGCCAACTAACTCTCTCAATTGATGGAATGCAGGTACCACCAAATAGGTATTTGTCAGAGGTGTCTTCCTCGAGTGAGGGAAATGTAGGAATAGTTGACAAAAGTGAGACATGTAGTAGGTCTAAAATAGGGAGATCAACTAGAGGTCAAAAGATTAGAAAAAATTCACTAACCGCATGGAATTTTTCCTTTCTCAAGGGGGGTCATGTTCTTATGATGATGAGACCAAAGGCGACATCGAGGTGCCCTTGAGGTACAAACATCTAGAGAAACAATGGGTACCCAAGGAACTTCCTCCACTAAACACTGATTTTTGTGTTAACGATAGGATATATCGCATAGCACCTTCGTCATTACATGGTTTGGGCCTATTTTCCATGGACAACATAAAGGTCTATTACAACAAAGTTACTGAATTGATGGAGTATGCCGAACCTTATTACAATTATAAAAATTGGATGCAGATTGTTCAATATAAAAAAAGTATGCGTAGGTATAGACTGTCAGCAAATTATATAGAACAGAAAGATAATGATCAAAGTAAACGAGTGGCTGCATACATTAATTGAAGGCCAAAAGCAACAAGGAATATTGCAAGTTTTATAAATAGTACGCGACCTGGGTAAACTAATAAGCAACCCAATTGCATATTTGAGGTGCGCGAGGGAAATTGTGTATTCGTATGTGCGATAAAATCAATAAGTGTAGGGGAAGAGCTGCTAATCGATTACAATTTGAATTGTATAGATACAAACAAAGTTACTAACATGGAGGTGGTATGTACTATATACCATTTAAATTAACCTCCAATTAATGACTCCAATATACCATCTTGTTATTAAGTTTTTTTGCGAAGTCTGTTGGTTTCATTTTGCTAATGTGTTTATATTTTTTCTTTGTCACAGGGTGACCTGGATCCATCACATAGCACAGACATGGATGTAGGTCCCGACACTTCTACCGAGCAAGTAAACCTCATTGTAATTGTACAAATTAGATAGAAGCAAACTGTTACATTATTATGTTATTTTCTTGAGTGTTTTGGAGTAATTTTGATAGTGTTAATAATATGCGTGTCATAGATGGATGTTCGGGGAAAGGGAAAGGAATCTCCCTTACATTAGCACCTCAGCACAGTATTAAGCGATGAGGACTACACAATTTCCACAAACCCTGTAGAAGTGATAAAAATGTGT
Source organism: Cryptomeria japonica (assembly GCF_030272615.1). NCBI lineage: Eukaryota > Viridiplantae > Streptophyta > Pinopsida > Cupressales > Cupressaceae > Cryptomeria > Cryptomeria japonica. The sequence continues at coordinate 528,102,999 of NC_081411.1, forward strand.
ATCACAAAAATTAATTAAGAGATTGTTGCTTTGGTATGCATGACCCCTCAAACTAATGAGATAGAAGATAAGCTGAATCAATTGATGCAAGCAACAAAAAACATGCGAGTAAGCAGTAATGAAAGCTTTAATTATAACAAAAGTTCAATAATGGTTTATATTTTATACTCTTTTTTGTCACTAACTAAAATATGTACATGTTGTTTTTACAGAATTTCATGTGTGATCATCAACCTTGTGGACATGATCAGGGTATTGCAGGTAGTGCAGGTGATGACCATGTTCTATAAATTAAAACTACTCCTTATTTGGACTTGTGAACTTTCTTTTTTAATTCTAGTGTTATTTACATAGCCCACTCCCTGTCTATACTATTGCTCTCTCTTTAGAATGAATAATAATAAGTTTTGTGTGTATATATGATTGTAATAATAGTTTATTAAACTGTTAATAAAGTATTTAGTTGCATAATTAGAAGTTCTCATTTGATCTGATCTGATCACTTGTATTTTAATTTACTATTAATAAATTATATTTCAAAGTAGGGACATTACAAAGACCAATAAGACAATGTGAAGTTTGACAACATGAGATAGCACATTGAAGCAATCTAAATAAATAGATTCCATGGACTATCTTTTGTAAGGACTATACTAGTTTAGGACTTACACCACCCTCTTGTCACAAATTTACATACCTTTGTCCTGCATCAAAACCTACCCTCCTTATTCTCCTTCATACTATTGTATCAAACACTTAATAAAGGTTCATATTTCTTTACAATTCTTAATAAAGGTTCATCCTTGTTTAGAATTCTTGCAGTTTTCATATATTTAATGTATTATTCTTTAGGTGCTTCCAATGTTCCTATGGAAAGGCCACCTAGTTCGACGTTATTGCCGACTACAATGTCGGCAATATGCAACATGCAGACGTCCTCTACTACTCGTCATGTTGACCCGCCCACTATTGGTAGATCCCTCTTTTGCTCTCTGTTTTGTTATGTGTTTATTTCCCTTGAAGTATTCTTTCATGGGGGCATTTCATAGTGGATTCATTGTCTGCAATAGGAGATGCACATGAGGATGCTCCAGAGGCAAATACTAGTGATACCATACCATCATTTCCTAGATCTTCTTGTATTGCTAGTACTTGAACGTTGCAGACCACATTGGTGGTGAGCAACGAAGAATTGATTCCCTCGAAGATACAGAAGGTTCCAGGTACTTTAAAAATATTATTATATATAGTGTAATTGTAATTTACTTACCGATCACTCATTTTGGACTAATTATCCCATGATTTTGTTTTACAGGAAATGATATTTTTTATAAAAATCTTAATGACATTGCATTGCAGATGTTTGGGCCCACCATACATAAAAGGTGGAACATCTTATGTGAACTAACCCTAACACACTATTTTTATTTCACATCATTTCTAGAATAGTTTTCCTTTGATCCATTTCTTGAACTAGATTAAAGGTATCTTCAATTCATTTCTGAATCTAATAGGTTTATTTTTGCTTAAAAGGTGGAATGACCAAGAAAACAGGTTAAAAGATGAACTCACAAATTTTATGGTTGAGTTGTTCAGAAATGACACATTCGACAAAACCAAGCTCCTTGAAAAATTTGGCACATATCTAAAGTATGTGAGGGACCAGTACAAGACACATTTAGAGAAGAACGTAAAGTACGAGTGTCCCCCCATGATTCCAGAGGGGGAGTGGAAGGATCTAATTTTGGATGTGAAGGAGAGAGTTGAAAGGAAAAAAGGAAATCCACCACTACACACTGGAAGAAGGTATGTGATACTATTAAGAATGTAATTATGTACTAATTACTCTTTATATTTATATAATCTAACATATTTCAAACTTTTCATAGACTGAGTGACACGTCAAAGGAAACCAAGGCAAGACAAGAAAAGCACGGGCAACACAAACTCGACTTTGGTGGTTATATGAAATTTGCCGCACGAATTGTAAGAATCAGGAAATGAAATATCGCATCAAAATATTTATAAATTGCAAACAATTTTTTTTTTATCAAACAATACAAGCAAAATTCACGATACTAAGAAAAAATGTAGGGCTCTGAATTCAATAGAGTGCCCACAGAAGATGACAAGAGAATTGACTACCAATAAGGCTATACAGCCGTGGCTGAATGGTTATGAGAATTGAGTGGGAAAACATGAGATTCTGGTGCATTCGTCATACTTGGAAATAAGCTATATGAAAATAATTTCAAATTGAATACCTTACCAATATTCTATTTGATGTTAAGTTCCAACATAAAGTGAATTTATTTGTTTTAATCAAGCGAGCAATTATAACAATGTGCATGTCATTGGAATGTAGCCTGATAATCATGGAACACAACCTCCACATGAAGGTCCATATGTGCATTAAAGTAGTGGAGGTATTCATTTTCTATTCAATTTTTTTTATGTAATTATTAATACAAATAAACATCTTAAATTGTAATTGGTGTAGAATTTAAGGTAACCTTTTTTGTTAATATTTTAGAGCATGTAGTCGGTGGTGACCAAGTGGAGCATGATCTGGGTAGACAACATCAGGGACGTGATGTTCCCCAGTCAGGTAAAGAGGACCACTTTTATTCATTTAAACATATTTAATTGATATTGGTTAATTGATTAATGTAACCTTTCATATTTCAACTCCAGAGGATCTAGAGGATGTTCAACATGTTGAGGTTGAGGCTAGACAAAATGATTTCAAAGATGATGTGGCCCCATCAGGTAAAGAGCACCATGGTTATGTTCTTTAAATTAATGAAATACTTGTAACAAAAATAACAAAAATGATTTGAATTTAACCCATTTCTTTGTTATTGCAGAGGAACCCCCTTTGCATCGGTGTCCTCGTCCTTAGAAGAGGACTAGGAAGTGATGAAGAAAATAATGGTCCACTTAGACTTTTCATAGCTTATAAAAAAACAAAAAAAAATGATTGTAATCTACATTATTAGATAATGACTGATTTTTATGTGTTAATGAATGTAATTATGTGCTAATGAATATCCATGAATGCTATGTGTTAATTAATAATGATGAATGTTGTGTGTTAATGAGTGTTAATGAATGTTATGTGTTATTGAACATTATTTGATAATGAATAAATGTTATATTTTATTAATGGATGAAACAATGAATGAATGTTAGATGTTAACAGGGAATTTAGAGTGATGTTAGGGGGGGGAGGGGCCAAATGAGCTTCCACCTTCACGTGGTCGGCCCTGTTAAGTAGAGAATATTAAAATATTCTCGAAACTAAGAGAAGCTCAATAAGATAACACACTTTTCAATATTTCATTATGGTACACAGTTAATCTTATTGAATAATGTATATTGAATCTTAATTGCAGGGTCCAACAGAGCCAACACGAATAATAACACCACAAGTAAGTGGTTTGTTTTTTAAGTTTTTTTTTTCATGATAATCTAGGAAGGTTCATTTGCAGTGTTATGTGTAACTGTGAAGGTGAGAAATTTATATTTTTTGTGATTCTGACATTTATTTTTTGTTCTAGGTGGATGACCTAGAAGAGGTCAGTGATTACTATCAAAACAGGGGTTGCTTTGATGAACTCATATCCGTGTTTGTGATGAGCAGCAGCACTAGAAGGAACTTACATATTTATATATTCAAGATGATGAATATGATAATGCTGCCACTACTATCATGAACCATTCTCCAGAAGCATGGGATCATATGCGATTCAAAGATGTTGTAGTTAAAGTGGCCAAGGTTGAATTGTAATACAAAGTTGCACACTTTTATTTGCAAGAACACCCATATCTTATTAATGACCTCTTGAATGTCCTTGCCCTTAGGGTAGACCACACACTAGTGGTTGACATCATGCGTAAGGTATGGCTCTAAACTCTTTTTTTCTGTTACTATTTTTAGGATTACCGAGATGTCTTTCACTTGGGTATTAAGTTTTTCTAGATGTTCTCTTTAGCAGCTATTTGGTTTGGAAAAGTTTCATGACTATCTTTTGTTTTGTTGTATTTGTTATCCACGCTGGACAACTCCGTCTTGTGAAGCCATACATGGTTGCAGTACAAAGCAACAATGTAGCTGCTGTTAATGAGGCTTTGAATGAAATTTATGTAGAAGAGGAAGATTATGATAGGCTTCAAGAATCTATAGATATGCACAATAACTTTGATCAGATAGGGCTTGCTCAGAGGGTGAGAGGAACTTCTCTATTGGTTCTTTCATTTAAGTTAAAGTGGGATGTAATTTATCATTTGAATAGTTTTCTAATGATCTTCAATTTAAATTAGGTTGAGAAACATGAACTTCTTGAATTCCGATTAAAGGCTTTTCTATAGCGAATTTTCAAGGAGGCAAATGATTCTTGAATTCTGTCTGGTTATATTTATTGCTTGCTGAAAATTATGAAATGCTTACTTATAAATGTTTATGAAGTTGTGCCTGTATAAATTAAAAGTATGATTCCGTGATGAAGATTGCTTCTGAAAATACCTGATTTAATTATATAAGATCAACAACAGACTAGTGCCTTCACCCCTTACTGATTTCATACTATTTCAAATTGAAAGATCCTACATATAACCATGGAGATAGTTTTAATAACTTGTTTTCAAAACAAGACCATCACATCAAAAGCATCTATATGGATTGTAACTGAAATATAATATGTAGTTAGTCTTATTGAATTTTAACTATGCTTTGAAAGACCAATAAGACAATTTGAGACTTGCCAACCAACCTTTCAAACTGATACTCAAACTGGAAATTAGTCTCAATCACAATAGCATAAGATAGCACATTGACGCAATCTAATAAAAAAGATTTATCACATGGAACTAATCAATCAATTGAAAAGAATGTACCATTCAGAATGAAGAACACTTGAAATTTATATTGAAAATAGATAATCAAAACAGTTGATTTCAATATGTATCATCCATCAACTTTGATATTTCTAGAAAACAAACTGCATAAGTGCTATATAAAATTGTCTTGATAATATCATATAACGTGAGGTTTCTCCCCCACTTATTATAAAAGATCCTCCATTTATAGATGATGATTCAATTTGAAAGTGAAAGGGCATACCCTTTCATTAAAACTAAGACTAACAAAAACTAACTAAAAACTAACTTCCTAAAAACTGTCTTTACAATATGAACATATTATAAAAAAATAGAAAAACATGACTCTGGGCTCCAACTTAGACATTAGGTCTGGTCTCCCAGCATCTTGCCGCAGTTCTAGATATGCTCCAAGTACTTCTCTAACTTATAGGTGTCTGCATCATGGATGATATCCCTGACAATGACTTCCAGCGTGACAAAGTTTTCCATCTATTTCACAGTCTCTTTCAATTCAATTCCATCAATATGGGCAATATCAAGGGCAACATTGAGAAGACTATGATATTCTAAAATCCATACATCTTTATCCTTTATCTCACCCTTTTGATCAGTTAATTGTGGGAAACCACGTTGAACAGTGTCTTTGCCTTCATCATATTCAAATTATAATTGTTCATCAAATTTATTGTCTTTAGCCAACAACCTCTTTATTTTTTCAATTTCTTTTGTTTCCGCTTTGGCCATTGTTTTATCATGCAACCTTGTTCCCAATCTGTTTGAAATTCTATTGTGTGAAACTGCATTGTTCATGTTCTTTTGACACACTATCCAAAATTGTTTCATAAATTCTTGTAAAGCCTCGAATCTTTTAGTTAGTAATACACCAACAATTTTTGCCCTCACACTTTGCATCTATTTTAATATCCTTTTATTTTCTTGCTGCAACTCCTCGCATTTTTTCTTCCATTGAGAGCTATCCGGAGTAAGAACCATTGGCATGTGTTTCCCACTTCTCCTTAGCATTTCTTCATACAACGCCTTGTACTGGTTCCTCTCCCTCACTACTATGATCATCTGTGCTTTATTGAATTTTTAAATATCCACTCCGATATCAATAGAAACAATTGGATCAATTTCACCAACTCTTAGTTTCATCATATGGCCAAAGGCCTTGTCAACATCAATGATCTTTGGTCTCTTGTGGGGAGGGTACAAATCCCATAACCTCAAAGATTCCTCATCCTGACCAAATCTTGAACCAATAAATACATCATTGACACCTTGTATATCCAATTTGAATTCCTTGTTTTCTGAATGCAATAAACTGTTAAAGATAAAAGAAGCATTGAGGTCCCATCCGGGAAACAAAATCACCCCAGCCTCTATAAGTAGTTGCCTCCCCTTTTGAGGGGTCATTGTGGTTATCTCTGCATCAATTTCCTCTTTTAATCTCTTTAACAACTCACCCTCATTATCAGGCATTATGTTGGGAATAGAGTCCCTAAATTTCTTCCCTTCAAAATTGTACAAGAATGTTTTAAATTCTTTGGAATGAATAAAAACATCATCAACAACAAATGCAGAAAACTCCTCTAACCGAGAGTTAGCATGAACTTCTAATGCTGTCTCTATTTGGCCTTTCACGTCTGGCTCTTCTTCCTTCTTTGGCACTTGCCATTTATAGACAACTGCATTCTCATCAGATTCAGTTTCTGCCTCCTCCTCCTCGGTTTCAATTTCATTGAGTCTTTGTCTCTTTTCTACCAACTCATTATTCAGTTGATCAATTACCTCTTTGGCCTCTGCATCCTCCATGTTCCTGAAGATATCTTTAGCCTTAATACTGACATGTAGATAACCTCCCAAGTTCTGGCTCTTCTTGCAAGACTGAATGTATCCTTCAGGATCATAGTTTTTCCTGGCATAATGCTCATACAAATTGTATTCTTCTATCAACTTCTTATCAATTATTTCATAAGATTTGGTTGACACTATGGTGAAATCACCAAAACTTAGTGTCTTGGGCAGGAATGCTTTCTTATGCATATCTGCAAAATGTTTAGCATTGGACACACTCAATTGCCTCACAATCTCTAGATAAGCTATTTCGTCTGGTACTAGTTTTGGCAGCATGTAGGGGCTCCCCTCAAATCCATATACTCTAAAACATGTAAAATCCTTATTCACAAACTAGCCCCCCAAGTTATGATCAACAATGTGTCTTTCATCATAATCCCTGGGTCTTAGGAACTTCTTGATCTCGTCAGAGATATACCCTTCACATGAAATCCCATACATTTGGTACAATAGCATCACAATAAGTTCTTCAAACTTAATATAGTTGGATCTCATATATCGAGAATGCCAAAGAGATGTCCACAATTGGATGGATTGCTCCTCACTTTCCCTGTTCTTGCTATTTAATTTTAGGCCCTCAGGCCAAAAACCCTTTACATATCCATAAAATAACACTAGATGTATCAATAGTGAATAAAATTTGAAATTGGGAAGAGTATCATCCCTAAGGTGTAAAAAACCTTCGTGCAACCTCTCCACCCGATATGCTGCATAGTCAAAAGGCCTAGGTTCATACATTTGTATATCAGATGCTAACACCAATGGGCTAGTGCTTGCCAGATCAGTCACCTCCACCCCTCCTACTTGCCCACATGACATATATGTGTACTGCAAGTAGTGTCTGAACAAATCAATGCTGAATGGTGGCCTATCTTCCTCTGTTAATTTTCTGCCTACCTCTTGTGAATGGCAAATTTCCAGCTGGTATATGTAGTGTCCATTTTGAGGTATTCTTCCTCCAACTCCCCAAAGGTCAAGGGCTTATCAGGAGTGGGGTCTAAATTGAAAGCCTCATTTATGGTACCCACAAAAAATCTAATAAATGCTTCCTCATTTGGGAGCTGAATGCACCTCTTCACCGAATTATAATTCCTCACCAAAACCTGTAGCAATCTTATGTTTACAAAAACATTGGGGACTATTAGATTACCTAAATTTGTCATCCAAGGATTGCAGAGCGACATCTCCTTGCTCCTTCTCAAATAGTGGAACATAAATAGTTCATGTCCCCTTACCTTGGTCCATACGTCTCCGGCTTCTCTGTACTTGTCTTCTAATTGGTCTTTCCCTGACAGGTGCTGCTTCAATCTTCTATATTTTAGGTCAGGTGTCTGCATTTGGTCTATTATGTCTTGGTTTAACTTCCTAACTGGAGGTACCTCTTCAGTTTTTCCTTTCTTTACCCTAGAGTCAGGGCTCTTGGCTGCCCTCTTCTTTCTTGTTGAACTCGAAGCTTCCATTTTTGCAATTACAATCCTCTACTCTATCTTTCAAAGGTGCAATGTGTTCTATTTGTGTATTATTCTTTCACCAACGTAGTATTTAGACAAGGCAATTTCTAGTTCTCCCCTTTTACTTTTTTAATAATGATCTTCTCATCAAATTTTCCTTGTGTGAACCATAGTTGATGCATCTACTGCAAGTATTAAATAGAAGACTTTCAAAAATTTTGGTTTTGAATTCTAATATGACAATGGCTCATTGACATATGTCCCTTTTGGCGCTCTCTGAACAACCCTTTATTTGCTTTGACATCTTACTTTCTCTTATCAAGATAACCTAAGATGATGACTACTTTTCCTCCTCATTGGTATATCTCAAACCGATATTCTCATCAGGCATCAAGTGAGCTCATTTAGCGTTATCACGACAGGCATTGTTTCCCCGATGGGCTTCACCATTGGTATAGATCTTCCCGGTGCAACTGACTTCATCGCCATGCGTCTTCCTGATAGTGTCTTCGCTCTGCTCAATCAGTCCGCTCCTTCATTGGGTATCGGAGTAATCCAAAATGAAACATATCGATAAGAAAAGTCTTCCCGATAAAGTATGTTCCATCAGTATATGTTTCACCAATGATTTCTTTGGTCATCGGGGTGGCTCAAAGTAACACATATCGATCGCTTTTGTTATACCAATGCAACCAAATTCATCGCCATGAGTCTTCCCGATAGTGTCTTCGCTCCACTCAATCAGACTGCTCCTTCATCGAGTATTGGGGTAATCCGAAATGAAACATATCGATAAGCAAAGTCTTTTTGATAGAGTATGTTCCATCGGTGTATGTTTCACCGATGATTTCTTTGGGTGTCGGGGTGGCTCAAAGTAACATATACCAATCGCTTTGGCTATACCGATGGAATCTTCTTTTCGCCACTCTTATCGGTATAAGTCTTACCAGTAGCCTCATCGGCTATCGGCAAGACAATTCTCCACTACTGCCGCCAGTGTTTACTATGCCGATGGGTCATATCGGCATAGTTTTTGCCGATGCATCAATTCTCCCCAACTTTTTTCCTTGATCGGTATAACTTTTGCAGATGAGTACAACTCCAGTTTTCTATGCTCTCTCATCGATATATGGTATCCCAATCCCTCCTCACCTCAATCGGGTGATTGTGAACTTGCAGAGGAATCGCTAGTGTATTTTGTGGAATAGGTATACAATTGGTAAAACATATAGTTGGTTGTTCTCTCTCACAGGGTAACGTATATTTTGAATTTTCATTTTGGATTGGGGCATTGAAATGGGGCTTACTTTTGCAATTTGGAACTGCAGGGAAAGAAAGAATGCTTTGCTTCATGCTTGTTCATATGCCATGACTTGATCAAACTAGATGTGGCTTTGGAACTTGCCTGGATAAATAATATGATTGACTTTGTGTTTCCATATCTACTTCAGGCTCTTGATATACTTTTATGATTCTATGAATATTTTAAGTTTCTCTTTAATAAACATTTTAAATCTTTTGCACAATTAAATAGCTAATATTCAAAGAATTTCTTTTTCAATGTTCATTCGAGAATACATGACAAAAGTTGATGAGCTTGTTAAGGACAAGTTAGAGGCTCTCCAAGAAGAGAAATCCAAGGAGAAAGAAGAGAAAGATATTGTTGCTCAGCAAGTATGCATTTTGCTTAATTGAGCCTCAAGGAGAACTTGTTCTACTCTACTGACGGTTTTTAAAAAATTCAAATAAAAATGTGCCTATTTTGTTTACAGAATATAGCATTTTAAGAGCATAATTAAGGAAATTATAGAAAATAGCATGCACATTTTTAAGAGCATAATTAAGGAAATTATAGAAAAATAGCATTTTTTCAGGAAATTATAGAAAAATTATGTGCTAACATATTGCACTGTCTAGAAAGGATAATCTTTACAAGGATGCAATGGAAACTACTTCTCAATCGGGTGATTGTGAACTTGCAGAGGAATTGCTGGTGTATTTTGTGGAACACGTATTTTTTGGAACAAGTTAGAGGTTGTCCAAGAAGAGAAATCCAAGGAGAAAGAAGAGAAAGATCTTGTTGCTCAACATGTATGCATTTTGCTTAATTGAGCCTCAAGGAGCACTTGTTCTACTCCACTGACGATTTTTAAAAATTCAAATAAATATGTGCCTATTTTGTTTACAGAATATAGCATTTTAAGAGCATAATTAAGGAAATCATAGAAATATAGCATTTTTGAGGAAATTATAGAAAAATTATGTGCTAACATATTGCACTATCTAAAAAGGATAATCTTTACAAGGATGCAATGGAAACTAGTTCTCAATCGGGTGATCGTGAACTTGCAGAGGAATTGCTGGTGTATTTTGTGGAACAAGTTAGAGGTTGTCCAAGAAGAGAAATCCAAGGAGAAAGAAGAGAAAGATCTTGTTGCTCAACAGGTATGTATTTTTCTTAATTGAGCCTCAAGGAGCACTTGTTCTACTCTACTGACAATTTTAAAAAATTCAAATAAATATGTGCCTATTTTGTTTACAAAATATAGCATTTTAAGAGTACAATTAAGGAAATTATAGAAAATAGCATGTACATTTTTAAGAGCATAATTAAGGAAATTATAGAAAAATAGCATTTTCAGGAAATTATAGAAAAATTATGTGCTAACATATTGCACTATCTAAAAAGGATAATCTTTACAAGGATGCAATGGAAACTAGTTCTCAATCGAGTGATCGTGAACTTGTAGAGGAATTGCTGGTGTTTTTTTTGGAACTGGTATTTTGTGGAACAAGTTAGAGGTTGTGCAAGAAGAGAAATCCAAGGAGAAAGAAGAGAAAGATCTTGTTGCTCAATAGGTATGCATTTTGCTTAATTGAGCGATAAGGAGCACTTGTTCTACTCTATTGACGGTTTTTAAAAATTCAAATAAATATGTGCCTATTTTGTTTACAAAATATAGCATTTTAAGAGCATAATTAAGAAAATTATAGAAAATAGCATGCACATTTTTAAGAGCATAATTAAGGAAATTATAGAAAAATAGCATTTTTCAAGAAATTATAGAAAAATTTTGTGCTAACATATTGCGTTGTGTAAAAAGGATAATCTTTACAAGAGTGCAATGGAAACTAGTTCTCAATCGGGTGATCGTGAACTTGCAGAGAAATTGCTAGTGTATTTTGTGGAATAGGTATACAATTGGTAAAACATATAGTTGGTTGTTCTCTCTCACAAGCTAAAGTATATTTTGAATTTTCATTTTGGATTGGGGCATTGAAATGGGGCTTACTTTTGCATTTGGAACTGCAGGGCAAGAAAGAATGCTTTGCTTCATGCTTGTTCATATGCTATGACTTGATCAGACTAGATGTGGCTTTGGAACTTGCCTGGATGAATAATGTGACTGACTTTGTGTTTCCATACCTACTTCAGGTTCTCGATATACTCTGATGATTCTGTGAATATTTTAAGTTTCTCTTTAATAAACATTTTAAATCTTCTGCATAAATAAATATGTGCCTATTTTGTTTACAAAATATGTATGCTCAACTTCTTCCCCTTTGCTTTGCCAACACCTCCAATGACTGGCATGGGAGTGGGAATGGAAGGTTAATTTCAATTAGGTATGAGTGGAATGAGAATGCCTCCCATGCCAACTTATGGTATGCCACCTATGGGTGGCTATTGATGGGATTGAAGAACTTAACATGGGACACAATTCTTCAATCATACATGGTTTTTTGAGGCTTGTCTTCGAGTGGAAAGATTATATTGTCAAATTGTTTTTATTGTCATTTGGTTGGTTGATACAAAATAATGAATCTTTAGTATTATCATATTGGTCAATCAGTTCAAATATTTCCATCCACCAAGAATTCAATGCTCGAATCGTCGCATGATTAGATTGTCAAATTGTTTTTATTGTCATTTGGTTTACTGATACAAAATAATGAATCTTTAGTATTATCGTATTGGTCAATAAGTGCAAACCTTTCCATCCACCAAGCATCCAATGAGGATGCTATATGTCCAACAACATCCTCGTCAGATAAGCAATGAGAGGGCATCAGAATTCTGATGCCCACCCAATTTATTTCGACAACTATCAAGTTTTTTAGGCGGCTAAGCAGTGAGAGGGTGTCGGAATTCTGATGACAACCCAATTTATTCCGATGACTATCGAGTTTTGCCGATGGCTAAGTAGTGAGGGGGCATCAGAATTCCGACGCCCACCCAATTTATTCCGATGACTTATCAAGTTTTGTCGATGCCCGGACCGTCACACATATAGCATCCTCGTCGGTGCAGATTCCCTCATTGTCGTCGGACGTCCGATGGCTAAACAGTGACGGGGTCATTTAAATTCAGACGCCCAAACCATTGCACATACAACATCCTCGTCAGTGCAGATACCCTCGTTCCCATCAGAATTTTGATGGCTACATAGTGATAGGGTCATCTAAATTTAGACGCTCGAACCATCGCACACACAACATCCTCGTCGGTGTGGATGCTCTGGTTGTTGTTGGAAGTCCAACGAGTAATCGAGTTTTACCGATGGCTAAACACTGAGGGGGCCGTTAGAATTCCAATTTTTTCTAACAGCTGAGCCATCAAAACATTACCTGCAAGGCATTGGAATTATGACAACTTATCAAGTTTTACCAATGGCTAAGCGCAGCCATGGTCATCGTCAGAAGAGTCTTCGACTCCATAGAAATTCCAATGGTCTTGAGCACTGTCAGAATGTCCGACTACAAGATTTTGATGGTGTTGCTCATTGACATTCCGATGAATTATAGTCAGAATCCCGACGAACTGCCATGGGAATTTGAGGCCAAATGTACTAGTGGAATTTATATATTTCAGTGTGGAAGATGTGATGAAGACACTAAGTATGTATGGTGGATGGTCACAAAGATCTTGGAAGGCAAATTTTTTGGCTGCCCAAACAAGACAACACTTACAAGAGGTTAAGGGAAGCTACAGTCATATATATCAAGTAGGACAATGAAGAGAAGCCTATCTTCAATCACTATTTCTTCCTAGGGAAGAAGACATGGAGATGGAGCATACAAGGCATAAACCTCCCGAGTCAAGCAAACAAGAATAATATTCAAATTGGTGTGAACAAGAGAAGGGGTATGATTTAGAAAATTTTGTATCTACTTTGCATCATGAGGATCATAAGTTTCCACTTTTAGACAATCCATTGGAGGTTTAAATCACTAACAAAGATGGATTAGTTGTGCATACACTTGGTGAATCAACCACTAGTGTTATGTCTACACATGTAGAGGGAGGAATAAGTTTTTTGGTTGAGTTTTTGGTCATTCATGGATAATTTAGGGAGTCATCTCTCTTAGAGGCTCTCATAGTAGAGCTTCAATATTTTGGAGCAGTCAACAAAGGAATGTACATGGATGAGGGAATTGGTCATTTAACTTGGTTTAAGCATGTGGCCGCTTTTGGAGAAGCTAATGATACACTTCTACCTCATGATACATTATCGGATTATGAAGTTATTCAATTCTTAGGGTACAAAATGCATGTGTCCAATGTTCTTCATGATGAGTCATATTTACTTGAAGAGGGTAAGTTTCAGCTGAGCCTGGGTGCATGGCATGATGACAACTTAAAGATCTTAGGTTGTCTTCTAGGAACAACAACTATTTGGGTGTTTTGGAGAGATATGGAACATGTCTCTATCATTGGAGGTTGGCATAATGATAAGGAATTAATATCATTGATCATTACAGGAACTACTTACATTTTCATGTTTGACTTTCAGATTTATGTGTGTTATTCGAGTTTGTAACAACAGCCTGGGATGGGCTGATATGTTTTTTTGTGTGCCTTTGTTGGGTAGTTTTCACATCCATGAAAGATCGTGTGGAGTTATAGAGTTTTTTATTGTTGACATACTCTTGAGATACTTTCATCTCCTCATTTTTGATGAATGTGACAGAGTGATAAGTTGCGATCCATTAATCAGAGGGCTCTAGAATAACATTACTGCAGGGTTTAGTAATGTGGGTTGCATCAGAGTGGAGCAACATAATGATATATTATATTTATTATGGTAAGTTTGGGATCCTAGTGGTACAACAAAGAATTGCTTAAGGACAAGCAATGTTTGGGCCAGGAGGACTGTAATGTCCCAAATTTTTAATGTAATAATTAATTAAATTGATTTTTATTAAGTTTTCAAGAAAATAAATAAAGTATATAAATGACGAATTAATATTAATTAATTAAATTAAATAATAATAAAGTAATAAAATATTATTCTAATACCACTTTATAAAATATATATCTCCATCAAGTCAGCTTATCTTCTAGATTCTTCCTAGAGATCTTTATAAGGGGGTGTGTGATGATGTTTTGGGTATGCCTATTATTTTATAAATGATTATTGATTTTCTAGAGACAAAAACCTGCAAGAATGTCAAAAGAGTTGGATGAAACCCTAGTTCTTCCAAAAGGGGGGGATTTATGATGAAGTCCTCAACTATGCCGAATTTGTAAAGTCTCCTATGGAGACAAATTTGCAGGAGTCCCAGTAATAAAGGATATATTAGGGGGAGTTTGATATTGTTTTTCCTATGGCCATTTGATTTATATCATGAAATGTTAATTCTTAAGAGATTATAGAAAGGTCGATTCAATTAAGATGGATATTAAGGTGTCGGGCTACTCTCATTTAGTAAGGGCAAATACTAGTGTCAGGTGGGAAGTATTGCCTTAGTAAATAATATAATTGGCTCCCTTATATCAGCCATTGTACCTAAAGTTTTTCCATGAAAGAAAGTAAAGATATCTTCTTCACATGAGGAAGGAATCTGATGGTATTTAGTTTTGTTCTTATTGGTCTACATTGGGCAATCTTGGCACAAAATTGTATTCATCTGATAGGGGTTTGGTGACTTCCAAAGCCAATGAATCACTCTATACTTTGTAGTCAACACTGGCAGACCAAATATGAGATCTGTATTGTTGTATCCTTGTAAGTTGTTTATATCTGAAAAGTCTATATAGATGAATCTTATTGATAATAAATGCTTGGTGTTCAACCTGAATGAGATTCAAGTTAAATTTTTTTTCCCTTTTGATCTTATTTTGATGCATGAAAGTACAACAATTTTGGAAAGCACACAAAATTATATTTAGAGTGTGTTAGGGATATTTCATCTGCAAAGTGGGAAGGTGCATCCAACCTTGGTGATGGCAATATAATCAACGGTGGCCTAAATCTCCTACCAATCCATACTTCTTGTTGTTCCTCTATTATTTTGATCAGATTTCTTACTATAGTTAAGCTCCAGGTGACATTATGTGGAGAGATGGGATCTCTTCTTCTTAATTGAACATGTATAGTAATAAATCTCACCTTGGATGCTAACAAGGGACAATGAGACAGTTGATTTTGAACATCTCTGAAATCTTGAATGCTTACATATAAGTTATTCTTATGAATTGGTTTTACTTGCTTCAACTATGCAATTGAACTAAATTTGTTTTTGTATGCCACGAACCAAGGTGTCTCATCTCTTACGGGAAGACCTAAAATTCTATGTGCCTCTCTATACTGATTCAATATGTCTTCCCACTCAACCTAATTTTTTAGTAATGACACAAAGGCTCTAATTTTCACCTCACCAACAATAATATTTATAAATGACTATGGAAAATGACCCAAAATAAATCCATGCAAATAATATTCACACATTTGATTCTAGAAACTAGGATCACTTTTATAGTAATCTTCAAGAAAATCATCATTATTATCATAATCACTTTTTCTTATCAAAACTAATTAATCTTCCACTGCAAAAATCTTTCTCTCAAAAACAAGACATATAATCCAGATGGTTTCTTCATGGCTAGAAGTGTTGAAGGCAATTCTACTACTTATATAAATCTTTGAGTAGCTTCATTTTTTTGTTTCTCAAGGTTCTCAAGCTCCCTGCTCAATTCAATATTCTTTTGTTTGTATTTAATGACAACAAACAAAAGGTATCTGGGAGGAGTAGATGAAGTAGAGGCTTCACGATCATGGCTTCTAATGCTCTATTTTTTTGATTGGATGCTATTTTGTTCTAATTCTTCTTTCAATTTTATTTGTTCATCAACATTATTTAGTGCTTGAGCGTTATCTTGCTAAAGTGCTTCTTTTTTTTCCACCAATTGTCTTTTGAAATCAGCTTCTTTCTCAGATGCCTCTTTCTTAAGTTGCTCTGTATGCTAAGCAATTTGTTGCAATTCTTGATCTTTTTGTTTTAAACTTTCCTCAAGAAGCCACATTTTTATTTTTTCTTCTTCTATTTCTGATTCCATTTTGGATAATTCTTCCTCAATTCTTCACCTATTTGGTTTTTTTGAAACTTCTTCTTCAACCATCACTTATTTTCCTTCTCTTTTGGTAAATGTTTGAGGGGGTGAATGTGGTAGTGGTTGATCGGGAGGAGCTGAAGGAGAAAGGTGAATGTTGTGTTTTAGGCTCATCAAGAGAGATCTTATCAATAGTAATAAAGATAGGCCATTCCTTCTTAGGAGGGTTTTTATATTTTTGATCAGTAGGATTTGAAACAATAGTTTCTTGTTCAAGAGTAGGGGACAATGTAGTGCTTTGAGTTTCACGGTGACTTTCAAGAGGTTCCTAAGAAATTTCAGGGGTATGCCTAGGAGTACTTTTAGGAGCTTGTAAAGGAGGTACATCATGGTCTTGTGAAGATGGAGCATCAAAAACTTGCAGCGGTGTAGTGGCAAAGATAGGTTTTTCTTTTGACTTCTCTTGAATTCCCCTTCTCAAGGAGCGATGAGTCAGCCTAGTGGGTTTAGTCTACTCAATTTCTATTTTTCTCCTCTTCCTAGATGTTTCCCTCTTTTCTAATTTAATCCTTTTTGGTGTGGGTCCATTTTTAGACTTTTTCTTCATGGGTGTAGAAAAAAATTCAAACCACCCTTCTTTCTCAGATTCTTTCTTCAACAAATGATGTTTTATAATCAAATGAATCAAGCTATGATATACAATTGAACTACACCTATCTTTACCATAGATATCATAGAATAAATTTGGGAAAATAAGAAAGTTGAGAGATTAATCTTGACTTCAAGCTAGGTATTTTCATACCTTCAATGTGTCAACAGTCGCATTTCAGGTCCTAGTATGGTCCTCTATTGGCCCTCATAGGTGAAATTTTTTATCAACTGCATTACGATTGTTTTCTAGGGCTCGTCCAAACTTTCTCTACTCACACCATTGGTATTTCCTTTATGCATTTGTAACTTAAGTCACCACTCAGGTTCTTGATGGAATACATTCACCAACTCTTCCAAATTGATATGTCCTTTGTTCATTGGCTCTCCTTCTACTGGAATTCTTGATAATTCATTGATAATTTGTTGGTTTAGTTCTATGATATCCCCTCTCACTCTAGTAACATTCATATGAAATTTTCTAACAAATTCTTCAATTAAATATAGCTCAAAACCCTCATATATGCATATGAAGTTCAACCATCCTACTTCTTCTAGCAATCTTTTTGTTTGAGGGTCCAAATTAAAAAACTTTGGCTTGTCTTTATTTTTTCCAACTCAAAAATGTTTTTGTCAATTTGAATGTTAATTTAACCCAAAAATGAATATTTCATTTCTTTTTAACAACCAAAATTTTTAGCACAGAAGATGATTTATTACACACATTCCTGCATTGATTTTCTTGAACTGGAGCAAATGATCCGTATGCCACTTCTGTCTACTTCTTCACTGATTCACAAAGTTGGCGACAATCATGACATGTGTGCTCTTTTCAAAATAATAATTACTTTGAATTTGAATTGAAAAATAATGTCATTCAAATATATCCCCTTATTTCTCTGCCATCATTAGTTTAGTACTTAAAACTTGTAATAATAATGTTAAAAATGAGTAGCCAAAGATTTCTATATAAAAAATATTTGCAATAAATGTATACCTCTTCATTTAATGCTTATTGTGTTAGGAGTTATCATGCAGTAATGACCAAATCACCAAAAGTAGATATTGTATTGATCAAGAGTTTTAATGCAATACTGACCATCTTGCCAAAAGATACTAACCAACTTACCGATCATGAACCACCCAAAGCTTATGAATAAACACAAACAATGGTGAACCATTGAGTCAATTAGGAGATACTCGAGGCTCATTCTACATAAACTAAAATGATGCATTAAATGATCTGGAACTGTCTACTTGAAAAAGAGATATTTCTTTCCTCAAAAAGAGAGTCCAGTAACATTCTGGAGCCACTCTTCCTTCTTGATACTGGCAAAAGGCTTATTACTTGAGAGCATTAAGAGCCATCAAGAGTCATCAGGAGCAAGTTGGAGTTGATCCAAGCAAAGTTGTCATTTCTGATTTTCAACTTCACTCTTTAAGGTATGAACTGCCATTTCTAGTTTTCAGCTCTCCCTTGGGGTAGACTACCATTTATGGTTTTCAATCATCCCTGATTTTTTAATTTTTTTTAAATTTGTAAAGGGGAAAATTTGATCTGGCAATTTACAACATAGAAGGAGAAATCACCAAATCAATTTTTGCTTTTAGGGGGAGATTGCTTTATATTCAAAAGAGGGGAGGAATCCACTAGATTCAATCACACATCAAATAAGGACTGAATACTAAGTGGATTGATTGATTATGATGTGTTTTACCCTCTTTTTAAAGTTTAAATGTTGATTTAGGGTAAAGTGTTGAAATTGAAGACAAAACTAAGAAAATGTCGAGCTACAGGTTCGAGATTTTGTCGTGCACATGGATCTGAATAATATGAGCTTATTTGGATCTACCATACAAAAATGCCCCAAAAAAGAAGGGACCGTGGCATGGCCTCTTGGTCCTCCAAATTTTTGGCACACCAAAAAGAGTTGTTCCATCTCTATGTCTGAAGCTTATTTCTAGAAGTACAACTGCACACCTATTTCCTGCACTCAGAAAGAAGGGGAAAAAGGTTGGGAATAGGGACTTGCCTTTAGTCAAACCTTGGTTTTTGAATTAACCATGAAACCGAGATAAATGTAATTGAATGACTGAAAGGAAAGGATCTCCTTTTGAGGGAGATGTTGAATTATGACTGAAAATAAAATGATTATACCTCCTTGTGAAGTTTTTCTTGCCTCCACATTGAATTAGGGTTTCATGAACTAGGATGTAGATCTCCACTTCAATGCTTAAATCGTGACTTTATTGTTGCTCCAAGGCTTGAAGGAAGATTGAAAATGCTCAATTGCTCTTGACTACTTAAATTATTGATTGATTGTGTGCTTGAATGCTTCTTGGTTATTGTGGATTCATGTGGATGTTCAAATGAGAGGGAAAATCCTTTTTATATACCTACCTATTGGGTTAATTGACTAATTTTCTGACATAAGTCGACACAAAGGGTAAAATCCTGCTCTAATTTGAAACAGGAAAAAGGGGTTTGAGGGGTCCCATTTTAGGGAGGACCATGGTGCCACGCCTTGGTCCTATCCTATTTTAGGCCATGATCAAGGTGTATGACAAGGGAAAAATTAAAGTTTTTGATATTTGTGATGTGTATGAGCATAACCAAGTCTTCAATTAGGCCAAGGGGTGCAAACACTAAGGTGAAGACCCAAATGCGGTCGAAAATTGCAAGGGGTATAATTTTCGGATGCTACATTTATCTCCCACTTTAGCGGGAGTATGAGGTCAATCATAATCTCGGTAAAGTACAAAGGGTTTAGATTGAAAGACTTTCACCAAGTCATCAAGGAGGAAAGATACACCAAGCCCCAAGTGGACTTTAGGATCTCACAACTTCAATGACAAGGTAAAAGTGAAGATCTTGAGAGAGAGAAAGAGAGAACCATGACTAGAACTAGTAAGGTTCTTTTACTACGAGTCATGAAAAGAAAAATACCAAAAATTACAAAGAAAAAGCTAAGTAACTTTAAGTATCAAGATATGCAAGAGAGAGAATCATTGAGCGGAGTCTATTCTTCCACGTTGAAAGCAATTGTCTACGCCTTATCAAGAGAAATTTCTTTAGGGTATGATACACCCAAAAAAAATAAGCACATTATCACAACAATTTAGCCCCCAAGAGAGGACACATCAAATGATAATGATCACAAAACAAAAAACATGAGGTGGTTTCACCTAACTTTGGAGTAAGTATACTTTCTATGATAACCAATGTATATCATGTGTATATATATGCATAGAATTGTCGTCATCCTCCAAAGAAAGGGAATTGTCATGGAAGAAAGGGACACATGTGTCTTTTGAGTCAACATGGGAGAGACCAAAAGAGATCTGAATGCTTTGCATTTCCCTTAGGTACACAACACTAGGGACAACAAATAGAAGAATGGAGAGACAAATAGAAGAATGCCACAAACAAGAAAGAGAAGAGAGAGAGAAACTACAATGCTAATGAAGATAATAAAGCATTTCATCTACCCTTGATCTTTCTCATTATTATTTTAGGAAGGTGGAAAACATGTAAGAGGAGCAACATCAAGCACAATAGATGCAACTATCATAAGTTCCAAACAAGGACCATGCTCTAATGATGGATCACCTTGTTCGTTACTAGGAGCTAGGACTAATGCTTTTGAAAATTGTTTAGATAAATCATTGTTAATGTCAACATATTCTTATTCATCATGAGAAATATTAGGATAAACATTTTCATCATTAACAATATTCTCACCTATTTCTTCATCAAGATCAATAAAAATAAGAGCTCTAATAGGAATAGAACTTGAACCATCATTTGTCTTAAGCATTTTACGTCTTGGAGAATTAGGTTGAACATCATCACTAGAATAAAATGGAATTATGTCAACAATTGGTGTTTTTGGAGAAGAAATGGTTTGGGAAGCAAGTTCACGAGCTTGAGCATGATGATTCCATTGACGTTCTCTCGCACAATGGTTTCATTTAGTTTTAGCTACAGGTTGTAAAGGTTTATGTTCATCAGGTATAGGCTTGTTTTCTTCTTTTAAGGAAGGATAAATGGGTTGAGGTCTTTTAGGTTGAACAATAGGAGAGGCTGATCACTTCTCTTTGTAAGATGTAGGAGGTGAAATGACACCATATAAAGGAGAAATAGGAGGTGTAGGAAGGAGACAAGTTCTATCATGAGGAGGAGGAATAGGTCTACCTTTAGGAGGAATAGCTTGACACTTGAGAGGAGGAGAATTTCTATCCTTGGGAGGAAGAGTGGACTCATCCATAGGAGAAGGAATAGATTTTTATTTAGGAAAAATAATATCACTTTCCTTAGGAGGAAGGATACTCTTATCTTTAGGAGAAGTAATAGGTGCCTCTTTGGGAAGAAGATTAATTCTTTCCTTAGGAGGAAGAATAATCCTATCCTCAAGAAGAGGTATATGATCATCAAGAGGAAGGCGAAGTTTTGGATTTCTACGTTTACTCAATGACAAAATCATCTCATTTTTCCATTTTTGATATGATTTAAAGAGAGCATCACTTCTAGGTTGAAGAGGTTGGAATTGTTTGGACCAAAAACAATGAAGACAAAAATCTCCATTCCTCATCGTAGGTTGATATATTCTATGATTAACAGTTACTCATCCTGCTAGCTTCAGACTTAGAAAATCAAGCCTATCAAACCCAGAATACCACCATCTTCAAGCTATCAATCCACTACTTTCTGATAAGGCTCACCTTATGTGAAAAATTTTGTTCTGATTTTTTTGTTCCTTAACTACAAAATTTCTATTTTAGAATTCCTTTCAGGATACTGAATCACTATCTTTTGAATTATTCTCGAAGATAGTTCCTTGATTTATCTTACCAAGAATCCCTAACAATATGCATCCTCTGATCTTGTTGACAGGCCCTTGATCATTCTATTGCCAACACAGAAATCAACCTTATCCCTTTATGCCTATAAAATCTTAACTTCTTGTTGTCACGACAACAATATTTGTTGAGATGGATCTCTAGGAATTGCCATCTTTGCTTTCCAATTCACCTCGACCCATCAAACAACCTTTTGAAAGGGTATACTGAAAATCAGTCAGCGTCCACGTGTCTTGGCTTGTCTTCCTTTATCCCATGTCGACAAGCTTAGTTCTTTCTGCCTTTATTTTCCCGTGTGAGTGATAAGTAAGAAGCCTTAATCACCCTTTTGAAATACATTCTGAATTTACACCATAAATCTTATCCAACTTAGCACATCATATGATCATCATCAGTCAATCTTATATTGACATTTCAATGTGGCAAGTTGATCTGTCGAAAGCCTAACTAAGCATTGCCAAATAACCTTCCAACTCAACTCTGTCAGTGGTCCCACTGGCGGTCGTTATCG
Source organism: Cryptomeria japonica (assembly GCF_030272615.1). Taxonomy (NCBI): domain Eukaryota; kingdom Viridiplantae; phylum Streptophyta; class Pinopsida; order Cupressales; family Cupressaceae; genus Cryptomeria; species Cryptomeria japonica. The sequence continues at coordinate 528,125,542 of NC_081411.1, forward strand.
GTCTGCTTGGGAAACATGGCATCATCTCGCAATGTTGCAATCCTTAAATTCTCTGCATCTTCCTTCGCAAGCCTACGAGGGCCATCACATCTGTTCACTTTTTACGTGTAGGCCACAATGACCACTTAACATTTCCCGCTAACCTTCGAGCACCTTTATGCTTGGGTTAAAACATCATCTCCACTTAATGCTCGTGCAAATTTATGGAATTTTAGTAGCTCGATAATTAATCATAGATATATCGGCTGAAATATTAAGGATGGACTTAAGAAATTTTATCAACGCCCACTAAAATATCAAAGGGGGCAACCGCAGACTTAGGAAAAATTTAAGAGGATGACACAATACATAACACCTACGAAAGGAAATGTGGTCCCTTTGACAATGAAAATGACCCTCACTTTTAAGTGAAAAAGGTAATGAAGAAACATAATGAGCTTTGGGTTTTTTAATAAAAGACTTGCCCAGATATACATAAACCTCAAACCCTAAACCCTGAGGGCAAGAATCAGAGAGCATCAGTGATTCAAAATGGCTAAAAATTAAACAGGGAGACTATAATTTTTTGCATAGTCAATTTTCAGGACTATCAGGTATCACATAGACTGTACCAGATAATGGGTGGATAAAATTTAAGTTTCATGGTGTATCTAGGATTAATCTAGGCCAAAATAGGGTTTGTTGTGTGGTGCAATACTTTGTTGAAATCTGGTAAAGCTCACACAGGTTGCTTAGTCACTTTTTGCTTCAATAGTTCAAAAATTTTGTTTGCTCCAGTGGTCCACATGAGCTCCTTCCTATCTCCCCTCGTTATTTCAGTCATAGGAATACAAACAAAACTAAAATTTTTGATAAACTTTCGGTAGAAACTAGCCAATCGATGAAATGGTCTTAGCTCTCCAATGCTTTCTGGTGTAGGCCATTCAACAATTGCTATTACTTTCTTAGGGTCCATCTTCAAACCATCCTTAGATATCACAAATCCCAAATAGACTAGCTCTTCCTTCATGAAATTACACTTCTTAAGGTTTATCAGTAAATTTTCTTCTCTCAACCTCTGCAAAACTTGTCTTAAATGCAACAAATGCTCCTCTTTTGTCTTACTGAAAATCACAATTTCATCCAAATATACAATAACAAACTCAACCAATAATTTATTCAATAGCTCATTCATTAACCTCATGAAAGTACTTGGCGCATTAGTTAACCAAAAAGGCATCACCAACTATTCATACAATCCTTCATTTATCTTGAATGTTATCTTCCACTCATCTCCTTCTCTAATCCTGATCTAATGATATCCACTCTTCAAGTCTATCTTTGTGAATTATTTGGCTCCACTAAAACATTCCATTATGTCATCCATTCTAGGAAAAGGAAATCGGTATTTAATTGTGATCTTGTTTATTGCTATGGAATCGGTACACATCCTCCATTCTCCATTGTGCTTAGGTGCTAATACTTTTGGTACTGTGCAAGGAATCAAACATTCTTTGATCAAACCTTTCTTCAACAATTCCTGCACTTGTCTATTCAACTCTTCATTCTCTGCCGGTGTCATCCAGTGTGGAGCTTGGTGAGGAAAACTAGCTCCGAGAATCAGGTCCATGCATTGACTGATACTTATCATAGGGGTAATCCAACATGCACATTATCTAAAATGATGTCTTCATACTCTGCCAGTAACCCCTTTATCTCTTTCGGTTCTTCTTCTCCATGCTCCAAATTCTCAGTCTTCTTAGGAACTAAGGCAAAACACACATTCTCATATCTCATCCCATCTAGAAATTTCCTTCCATCCACCAAACAGATTCTAGCATTCCTACATAATTCACTCTTCAAAGGCTCCTCCAAGGGCAACAAGGTTTGCTTCATCCCATTGGCCATAATAGTGTATATATTCTTTCTCCCATCATGTATTGCCTGTCTATCAAATTTCCAAGGTCTACCCAACAAAAGGTGACAAATATCCATAGGAATAATATCACACAAGACTTTGTCATGATAATTACCAATTTTCAATTTCACCAAACATTTCTCACTTACTAACAACTTATGATTATCCTGAATCCATGCTATCTGATAAGGCTTAGGGTGTTTCAATCTTTCCAAATTTAACTTAGTCACCATCTCTTTTGAAACAAGGTTATTTGAACTACCACTATCAATAACAACTTTACAAAACTTACTAGATACCTTACATCTGGTCTTGACCACATTCCTCCTCTGCAAGGGCTCCTCATCTCCACTGTAATGACACAAAGCTCTCCTCATCATCAATAGTTCTCCATATTCTGTTTTGTTAACTAATCTGGCAGGGCTTTCTTCGACCACTTCTATTCTCCTGGTGCTCTCCTCCTTATTACATTCAAAAGAACGATGTCCTTCTCCTCCACACTTCAAGAAAGTTCCTCTGAACACTCTCTTGTCTTGTCTTCTATCATCTTTTCCAAAATTCTCATTCTGGTAACCATCAAGTTCTCTTCTTTGGTTGAAATTTCTATCATCCTTCCAGTATGAACCACCATCTTTTCTTACTTCCTTTTCCTTATTTTGATCTGTACAGGTTCCTCTACCTCCGGTATATCCTCTTCCTCTAGAAAACCTTCCACCCCTACCTCTGTATCTCTACTCATGTCTTTTGTTAAACTTATTTTCTACTTTCAGGGCATACTAGCAAGCTTCTTCAATACTCTGCAATTCGATCAAATCGAGTTCATCTTGTATAGACATCCACAATCCATTCAAATATATTGCAACTTTTTCAACCTCATCATCAACATGTCCCGATCTGATATTCAACTTGTAGAATGCTTCAGTATACTCCTTTACACTAGATTCCTTTTGCTTCAAATTTTGCAACTTTCGGAATAGATTCACTTAATAATCAGCTGGAATAAATTTTGATTTTAACTTACTTTTTTTGTCAGGGCTTCTTCTCCTTCATCTTCACTCACATCTTCAAAATGTTAGTCTCTTATGTGCGTTGTCTCAATGACTTCCAACTGGGCTGCAATTCCTCTCAACATTTCCATCATAGCTGAGTCTACATTCCCACGTTCTCCACCATTCCTATTTCCTCCTCGTGCCATCTTCATGCCAGTCCTCTGCAGTTGTAGTTTAGATCCACAATCCACCACCCCACAAAAAAATTCTCAGGACCACACAATCTCTAGAACGAAGTCCGCTCTAATACCACTTGGTGTAGTTACCGGTTAGGAGGGACCTCAAAGAGATCAGTCTGGACTAGTCAAAAAGATTAAACACAATGGAAACACAAGGATATGATGGAGAGAGTGCAGAACTAAATGAATTAAATTATGAAAACTGATTACAAGCAAACAATAGAATCCGGGATACAAGATTAGGCTCACTGGCTTGCTACAAACATGCTCAATTACAAAATAGGTCACAATTGAGACCTCAAAACTTTTGATCTAGATTATATGCTCTATATTTCCTCTAATCTACATTATACTGCTCAATCACAATAATTTATATGATCCAAGGGGATCCTGTTGGACCAAAAGGATCAAATGTCGAAGAACAAGACCAAATGTGTAAAACCAACAAGGTTGGCCTCTGCCAAAGAGATTCCTCCATAAAATCCAAAGGATGAAGAAGGGAAGGTCGAACACATGCCAAGGAACATTAGTATCAATGCCTAGGGCTCTGCAAGCTACAAAAGGGATCTAGTAGAATCACCAAAGAAAATAGGTCCAATTAGTTCCAATGCCAAAAAACTGTCTCAAAAACCGGAATCAAACTTGCCAAAAAATGATCCAAATGGTCTGTGGTTTAGGAATAAGGAAGATGATTAAGTCCTCAAGCAAAATACAACTCCTCAAGATCTAGTTAGCCAATGCCAGAAAATGCATAATGAAATGTTGAAACTGCAAAACAAAAATGAAATATTTTTGGTTGATGCAAGATTGCCAAGAACCGGCGATGTTCCTACATCAGACATCCAGGGTTGTTGAAAAAGTGAGTCTCTCACTTTTTTGGGGTCAAAGTAAAACCAATGCGGTCTACCTCTACCTGAGAAATCCAAGATGAGTCTTGAACTGGTCTACCCTTCCACTTCACTAGGTACTCCTTATGCTAACTGCTTCAGATACTACACCCAATCCTACTATCCAAAATGTCTTCAATCTAATCTGGGTCCTTCTGGGTTAGCTGTTTCTCCAAGTTTTCAATACTATCCTCACTGAATTCTGGTTCATGATACTGATGGAGATTTGCAATGTTGAATATGGGTGCAATACTAAAACTATTTGGTAACTCCACTTCATATGCATTTCCAAAACTGAACTTTCTCAAAATCTTGCAAGGTCCAAACTTCCTCATCTGCAGTTTGATATAAGTTCCAACTGGGAATTTTTCTTTTCTCACATACACCATCACTTCATTGCCAAACTAAAATTCCTTATGTCTTCTCTTCTCATCTATTTTCTCCTTATACTTGTTGTCCGTGTCCTCCAAATGTTGCTTAACTTGAATATGCAAGGCTGTCATGTGGTCTGCAAAGTCTTCTGCTTCTGCACTTCTCTTATCTTCACTATTGATATCTCTCAATTCTGATATACCTCTAGGGTATGCTCCAGTAACAATATCAAAAGGTTTCCTTCCGGTACTCCTATTTACTGAATTATTGTAGGCAAACTCTACTTGTGCAAGAATCAAATCCCAACTTTTGGTTTTTTCTTTAACTAGGCATCTTAACAAATGTCCCAAGCTCCAGTTAACTACCTTTGTCTAGCCATCAGTCTATGGGTGAAAAATAGGACTGAACTTCAAATTTGTCTTCATCTTCTTCCAAAGTATTCTCCAAAAATAACCATCAAACTTAGTATCTTTGTTTGAAACTATGCTCTTAGGTAATCCATGCAGTTTACCACTTCCTTGAAAAATGGGTCAGCTATATGCACTGCATCTGATGTTTTCTTATAAGGTATGAAATGAGTGATCTTAGAGAATCTATCCACTACCACAAACATATAATCATTTTCTCTCTGTGTTTTAGGCAATTTAAGTATGAAATTCATGCTTATATCCTCCCAAGGTCTTTTCGGTACTGTCAAAGGCTTATACAATCCCACATTTTGACTACTACCTTTTGCAACTTGACAAACTCTACAACTCTGCACTAATTTTCTAACATCCTTATGAATCTGGGGCCTAAAGTAAAACTCACTCACCAATGCTACTATTTTATCAACACCAAAGTGTCCGACTAATCCTCCACTATGTTTCTTAGATTCTCCCTCATAGAACTCTTATTTATACACAACTGAACTCCTTTGAATAACATCCCATCCTGAATGTAGTAATCCAACCACTTGCTTCTATCTACCATAACTGGTTCTCTACATGCTCTCCAAGGTTCTCCAAAATCCAAGTCATCATCATAAAAGGTCTTCAGCTCTTCAAATCCTAATACTGTCACTCTCATCTCTATTAGAAAATTCATCCTTCTACTCAATGCATCAACAAATTTTTTTGACTTCCCACTCCTATGCTTCAATACAAAGGTGTAACTCTGCAAAAATTCTACCTATCTCACATGTCTCTGATTCAACTTACTCTGTCTGTTCAAATATTGCAAGGCTTGATGATCTGTATATAACACAAACTCCTTAGGAAATAGGTAATGTCTTCACTTCTTCAAGGCTTGAACTATGACATAAAAATCCTGATCATACACTAAATATCTCCTCTGGGCATCATTCAACTTCTCACTGAAATAAGCTATTGCTCTCCCTTCCCGACTGAAGACTGCTCCAATTGTTGTTCCTCTTGCCTCACAATCTGCTTGAAATACTTTGTTGAAATCCGATAAAGCTAACACAGGCTTCTCAATCACTTTTTGCTTCAACGGTTCAAAATTTTTGTTTTCTCAAGTCATCCACTTGAACTCCTTCCTATCTCCCCTCATTGTCTCAGTCATAGGACTACAAATAGAATTGAAATTTTTGATAAAATTTCGGTCGAAACTAGCTAATCCATAAAATGATCTTACCTCTCCAATGCTTTCTGGTGTAGGCTATTCAACAATTGCTCTTACTTTCTTAGGGTCCATGTTCAAACCATCCTCAGATATCACAAATCCCAAATAGTCTAACTCTTCCTTCATGAAAGTACACTTCTTAAGGTTTATCAACAAATTTTCTTCTCTCAACCTCTGCAAAACATGTCTTAAATGCAACAAATGCTACTCTTTTGTCTTAATGAAAATCATAATGTCATCCAAATATACAATAACAAAATTAACCAATAATTTCTTCAATACCTCATTCATTAACCTCATGAAAGTACTTGGCACATTAGTTAACCCAAAAGGCATCACCAACCATTCATACAGTCCTTCATTTGTCTTGAATGTTGTCTTCCACTCATCTCCTTCTCTGATCCTGATCTTATGATATCCACTCTTGAAGTCTATCTTTGTGAAGTATTTGGCTCCACTCAAATAGTCCATTATGTCATCCATCCTAGGAAATGGAAATCAATATTTAATTGTGATCTTGTTTATTGCTCTGGAATTGGTACACATCCTCCATTCTCCATTGTTCTTAGGTGCTAATACTGCTAGTACTGTACAAGGACTCAAACTTTCTCTGATCAAACCTTTCTTCAATAGTTCTTGCACTTGTCTATTCAACTCTTCATTCTCTGCTAGTGTCATCTAGTGTGGAGCTTTGTGAGGAAAACTAGCTCCGAGAATCAGGTCCATGCAATGAATGATACTTCTCACAACTGGTAATCCATCAGGCACATTATCTAAAATGACATCTTCATGCTCTGAATTCTCAGTATTCTTAGGAACTAAGGCAAAACACACATTCTCATGTCTCATCCCATCCAAGAATTTCCTTCCATCCACCAAACATATTCTAGCATTCATACAGACTTCACTCTTCAAAGGCTCCTCCAAGGGCAAAAAGGTTTGCTTCATCCCATTGGCCACAATAGTGTATATATTCTTTCTCCCATCATATATCACACAAGACTTTGTCATGATAATTACCAATTTTTAATTTCACCAAACATTTCTCACTTACTAACAACTTATGATCATCCTGAATCCATGCTATCTGATAAGGCTTAGGGTGTTTCAATCTTTCCAAATTCAACTTAGTCACTATCTCTTCTAAAAAAATGTTATTTGAACTACCACTATTAATAACAAATTTACAACACTTACTCGATACCTTACATTTGGTCTTGACCAAATTCCTTTGGTATGACACAAAGCTCTCCTCATCATCAACAATTCTCCATCTTCCAGTTTGTTAGTTGATTTGGTGGAGCTTTCTTTGACCACTGTTGTTCTCCTAGTCCTCTCCACCTTCTTTCTTTCAAAATCATGATGTCCTTCTCCTCCACTCTTAAAGAAAGTTCCTCTAAACACTCTCTTGTCTTGTCTTCTATCATCTTTTCCAAAATTCTCATTCTGGTAACCATTGGGTTCTCTTCTCTTGTAGAAATTTCTATCATCCTTCCGGTATGAATCACCATCCTTGCTTACTTCCTTGTCCTTGTTCTGATCTGTATAGGTTCCTCTACCTCTAGTATATCCTCTTTCTCCTTGAAATCTTCTTCCAGAAAACCTTCCACCCCTACCTCTCTGTCTTTGCTCATGTCTTTTGTTCAACTTCTCTTCTTCTTTTAGAGCATACTGGTAAGCTTCTTCAATACTCTGTAATTTGATGAAACTGATTTCATCTTGTATAGACATCCGCAATCTATTCAAATATCTTGCAACTTGTTCAACCTGATCATCAACACGTCTGGATTTGATATTCAACTTGTAGAATGCTTCGGTATACTCCTTTACACCTTCTGCTTCAAATTCTGCAACTTTCAGAACAAATTCACTTGATAATCAGCTAGCATAAATTTTGATTTAAACTTAGCAACCATCTGATCCCATGTTTTGATCTTCTCTATACCTCTTCTTTTTCTATGAGCCTCCAAATTTTCCCACCAAAGAGATGCATGACCTTTCAACTGAGTGCAGGAATATTTCACCTTCCTTTTCTTTGTGGTGTTCTAAAAATTGAAATATTTCTCCATCTTCGAGGTCCAATGTCAATTCATCTGAATCCAACTTTCCATCATATTCTGGTGGGGTAAAATGTGGTTTAGTATTTTCCCTACTCAAAACCCTTAAGAACCTTTCTTCATTCGGATCAATCACCGGTGGGTTTACTTGTTCTATCGGGGCTTCTTCTCCTTCATCTTCATTCACATCTTTAATATGTCAGCCTCTTCCCTTGGCTATCTCAATAGCTTCCAACTGAGTTGCAATTCCTCTCAACATTTCCATCACAGTCGGGTTTGCATTTCCATGCACTCCACCATTCCTATTTTCTCCTTGCACCATCTTCATGCCATTCCTCTACAACTGCAGGTTGGATCCGCAATCCGCCACTCGACAACAAAATTCTTGGGACCATGCAATCTCTAGAATGAAGTATGCTTTTATACCACTTGGTGCAGTTACCGATTATGAGGGACCTCAAAGAGATCAGTTTGGACCAATGAGAAAGAGTAAACACAATGGAAACACAATGATATGATGGAGGCATTGCATAACTAAATGAATTAAATCATGAAAACTAATTACAAGCAACCGGTAACATTTGAGATACAAGATTAGGCTCACTGGCCTGCTAGAAACATGCTCAATTACAGAACAGGTCACAACCGGGACCTCAAAATTTTTGATCTAGCTTCTAAGCTCTATATTTCCTCTAATATAAATTTTAATGCTCAATTACAATTATTTATATGATCCAAGGGGATTCGATCATCCCAAAAGGATCAAATGCTAAAGAACAAGACCAAACGTGTAAAACCAACAAGGTTGGCCTTCGCCAAGGAGATTCCTTTGAAAAATCCAAAGGATGAAGAAGGGAAGGTCGTCCACATGCCAAGGAACATCTGAATTAACACTCAAGGAACCGCAAGCTACGAAAGATATCTGGTAGATTCACCAAAGCAAATAGGTCCAACCGATTCTGATGCCAAAAAACTATCTCGAAAACCATAATGAATATCTTGTTGGAAATTGATCCAAATGCTCTGCGGTTCAGGAATAAGGAAGATGATAAAGTCCTCAAGAAAAATCCAACTTGTCAAGATCCGGTTGGCCAATGCCAAAAAATGCATAATGAAATGCTGGAACTGCAAAATAGAAAGCAAAACAAAAAGGAAATATTTTTGGTTGATGCAAGATTGCCAAGAACTAGGGATGCTCCTGTATCATTGTACCTCTCCCTTAGGGTTTGGTATGGTTTCATTTTATTTTCATATCTTTATGATTTTCACAACACTTATTTTTAGATCCACATTAATTCTTTAGATCCTTGCATTTGTGATTTGAAGCATTTTCATTTACATTATGTTCATTTAGGGTTTTATGCTTATATCCTAGGATAGAACTCTAATTTTTGCATTTTGACACATTTAGGATCTTATACACACATAAGGTTCTTGCACACACATTTTCAATACATTATTGGCTATTTGTAGAGGTGGAAATCATCAAAGAAAGGGATTTGACTAAGGTAAAACCTTATATAGCTACCCTTACACCATTTTCCTGCTTGCAAGCACATTTGCAAGATTCTGACAGAGCAATAGACTTTCAAGAAGACAAAATTAATAGGTGCTGATCCAAAGCTAGAAACAAACCTCAGTTTGTTGAGACCAATGCACCCAATGCCCTAGTCTAGGACCATGGTGCTCTATTCCTCTAAGTTTGTAGGTTTCTTTTGGCAATTTAGTATTTTAGGACCTCAATTTGTAGTTTGTAGAAGTACAGTACAGTTCGGTGACAAGGACCAAGGCGCCCAATGCTCTGGTCTGGCTCATTCCGACTTAGTTTCTAATATCAAGAGCACATTTGAATTTAATTTCCATTTCTGTAGTTTGTACCTTAGTTTCAGTTCTATATTTAGTTGTTATTACAATTTATTTCGTCACTTTCATTCATCTCTCTATCTTAGTTCATCATTATTGCACATTTAGCTCACTTCCCTTTCATAGCAGCAAAGGAATACAAACCCTAAGAGTATTCCTTGTCTCTTTTTAACTAGAGTTAGTCAAAGTGAATCATTTCCTTAGGCTCTTTCATATTCCAATGTATGGAGGAAAGTGGTGTTAGGTCCTAAACTACCTGATCCCATTTTTCACCATGGCATGTTTTGCAAAGTCTCTTAAAAGATGTAAAAAACTTTCAAATTTTAACGAAGTAGTTCATAGAGTTTGTGCATGTCCTAGGAATATATTTTCCATTGAACCTAAAAATGGATGTGAGGTCCCTTAGAAATAAAATTGCTTAGTTTTCATCAAATCAAAACCATTTGCAATGGCAACAATGAATGTGTTCTTGTAAATTGCCTCATTTATATTCAATATAATGTGTTCAAGAGCCATAATTTATGTTCTTCATGTTGTGGGATTAAACTAACTATGCCAACACATTAGGGTGGGTGGTTCAATTATAGAGAAGGACCTACTTTATCCCCCCAGTTTTTTAATCCATTTGGACAACATGATTCCAACAAAGTGTCTTAAGAGACGTAAGAGTGAAAAATTGTCAAACTTTGACAAACTAGTTAATAGAGTTTGTGGGGCCTTAGAATGTTTTTTTTATAATTAAAATTCATCCCTCCACAATAACCTTTCACTATTTATGTCAACTTCAAACCATTTAACCATAATAACAACAAATGCACTATTGCAAAACTCTCATTTACGTTCACCAAATTATAGTTTGTGTTCTTCACATTTTGGGACCAATATGAAAGTGCAACATGTTAGGGTGGAGAGGTGAATGCTATAGGATGCCTTGTTTCATTTCCCAGGTCCCTCAATCCCTTTGAGTTATATGATTTTGACAAAGTGTTTGAAGAGACCTTAGCAAAAAATTACCAACTTTGATAAACTAGTTCTCAAAGTTCATGAGGCCTAATAATATTTTGTTCAAACCTCTACAATAACCTCTTAAATCTCATCATCTAGGTAGATGAATCGTAGAGGGAGCTCCATTCTATCCTAATGTTTCAATCCCTTCAAGATACACAATTTTGGCAAATTCTTTGGAGAGACCTAAGAGAAAAAGAGTGCCAAAATTTGAAGTACATCTAGTTTTTGGGGCCTATGAATTTTCTATCTATACCTACAACAAGATTTGGGGTCCCTCCACAACAAAATAAATTAGTTTTTGTCAACTCAAAACCATTTGACAATGACAACAACAAATAAAAACTCATAAAATTCCTATACCAAATAATTAGGATAGATAAGTGAATGCTAGAGGAAGGGGCTTCGTTTCATTTTTAGGGGTCTCAATCCTTCTAGGATACATGATTTTGGAAAAGTCTCTTAAGAGACTAAAGATTAGAAAATTACCAAAATTTGACGAAGCAATTCATAGAGGTTCATGGGGCCTAAAAATGTTCTATCTAGACCTACATCTAGATGTCGAGTCCCTTCACAATAACTTTTCAATTTTTTTCAACTCAAACCATTTGATTTGTTGACAAAAATTATATTCTTATTAATCACTTTAGTAGCAATCACTGTATTGTTTCCAAAAACCATATTTTACATTCTTCACATTGTGGGATTAAGTTGATTGTGCCAACACATCGGTATAGGTGAATGCTAAAGGAGGCACCATCTCATTTTTTAGGGGTCTCAATCCTTTAAAATTATACAATTTTGGCAAAGTCTCTTAAGAGAAATAAGGGAAAAAAATTATTAAACTTTGATGGAGTGATTCTTGGAGTTATGGGGCCTATGAATGTTTTGTTTAGAGTTACAAATCGATGTGGGGGTCCCTCCACAATGATCTCTCTTAGCTTTCATCAACTCAAAACCATTTGATCATGACAACAATAAATGTATTTTTACAAAATGCCTCTTTATGTTCAAGATAATGTTGTCGAGTGTGATATTTGATGTTCTTTGCATCATGGGATATAATTGACTACAATAATTCATGATGATGGACAACTAAATTCTAGAGTAGACACTATTTTCTATTTAAGTGGTTCCATTCCTTATAGTCTACATGGTTCTGATAGTCTCTTAAAGTACGTACAAGAAAAAAATTGCAAAAATATGATGGAACAGTTCTCAACATTATGGGACCTAAAAACATGGTGTACCTACAATTAGATGTTTCATCCCTCCATAATAATATCTGATATTTTGTCAACTTCAACCATTTAACCATTCCAACAATGAATGCATTATTGCAAATTGCCTTAGTGGTATTTAGTGCATTGTTTTCAAGGGCTATATTTTATGTTATTTGTGTCATGGGATTGAATTGATTATTTCAATAGTTTGAGATAACTGCATGAATGGTAGAGGAGGAACTATTTTATTGTTTAGGGGTCCCAATCCTTCTAGCCTACACAATCACATACCCTCGTTCAAATAATTTGCTACCATATACACATTCAAATAATGATCTGCATCATACACATTTAAATAGTATGCTACCGCATACACATTAACTTGATAATATCAAGATGTAAGCCCATATAGGTGCTCATGTACTTGCTCATAAATTAATGACTATTCAAAACCCTAACCCAAGTTTCAAATAGGTGGTCACACTACATATGCCCATCAAAAGGCTAAAAGTGAGACACAAGGGTAAGATTATGCTTTTTCTTTTATCCATAGAACATAAAGAATATGTGCAATTGCATACAACCATGTGCCAAGATAGAATTTGGTAACTACTCTCTAGATAGATAAAGAAGCATGATGTAGGTTATAAGAAATGAGAAATAGTATATTAATGAATAAGCAAAGATAAGAATATAGGCAAAGTGAAAGGATTAAGCATTTCTAGAATTAGGTTGCCATGATTGCAATATGAGGCTCATAAATACACAAACATTTGAGAAAAATCATACTAGGAAGAGGAAAAAACATAAGCACAGTAATTATATTGATGGGTAAAGGCATAAGATAGATCCTTAATTTGGAGAACAAAAAAATGTAGAGAATGCAAAGGAATGTTATTCTATAGAGATATGCAATTCCACCTGAGGACAAAGGTGAGGGGAACAATCCTCACAGGAGAAAACAAAATCTCTTTAGGGGAGAAATTGATCCTTGAATATGGGAAAGTGGCATGGTTGCTGGTTGGAGATGGTGATTGAAGATCTACCAATTCCAAAGTTGAGATTTTATCAACCCATAGAGAGGAATGGAGTTGAGTGTTGTAATTTAATTTTAAATGATTATTAGGGGGATTGGGGTTTGATTGAATTATATTTATCATCTATGTTTGTATTCTATTTGTTATTTGCAAGATTTTTTGTTTGCACGGAAGTCATAATTTATTTTTGTAAACTAGACTTGTTTTTGTGTCTATGTTGGTTCATTTATTTTTGGATTGAATTTTTACCTAAACCTTAGGTGATAGGTTAGCTAGGCACACTTGAGGGGGTGGCTCACTATGGGAGTCGGGGCCCAGAAGTGGCTGCTAGGGTAACCCATAGGTGAGTTTAGTAATAAGTGATAATATTAATAAATTTTGTGTTGGGTTATACATTAATAAGATAATTATGTGCCCCACTCATGCCTTGTGTGCTCGTATAGGCAAAGGATAAGATTGGGAAGGCCTGTCCATCTGTTGAGATGTTGAGCTGGCAAGATTGTGCATTGCCTTATCCTCATGAAAAGAATGTACGGTTTTGCATGAGCTGTCGAATGGGGGCTAGGGTGTAGAGAGACTACCGGGATAACCCATGTCAAGGCTA